>NC_050460.1:7938446-8113303 GCF_903995425.1 Onychomys torridus
AGGAATGTGTGCAGGCACTGAGGAAGCCAGACTTCAGGCCCCTCTTGTGGTCTTAGGCCTTTGGTCTTGTGCCACAGGCTAACTCCTGATGCTCTTCCTAAATGGGCTGGTGGCTGAGTCACCATCTATTGTTTGCATTTTCCACTCTAGTTGATGGGAATAGTCTTTAAGATGCCAGTTCTCAACAAATACCACAGGACTTTGTTTCTAGAAGTTAGGATCTCTTCAGCCATGCAGGGATGCCAGCATGAATCTGCAGTCAAATCCCAGTTCTCGGAGAGCAATTTTGTCTGGCCATAAATCTCTGCCTGAGTTTCTTGTCCTCAGTGATCTCAAAGCATGTACCACACTGAGTCACTGTTAACCTGTCTTCCCTCTGTTAGAGGGAAAATCTGAGTCTGAGGCTACTTAGGAGCAAGGTCCTTAGCTGAAGGCAAACATTAAGTCCTGTGAGAAAGTGCTAAGCAACTCTGGTTGCCGTGTGATCCAGCCCATCCTTCCTGAGCAGGCTAAAGCAGATGAGAGCTCTCTGGTAAGGCTTTTCCAGTTCTTAGTGTTCTGGTGGGAGCTCCACTTCAGCCGCTGGCCCCCTGGCATCCTATACCCAAAGAGTCTGGAATGTTCTGGTGGAAGCCCCACCTCTCTGCCCAGACCCCGCCCCTCAGAAAGTCCTGCCAAACACAGCTCCTCTCCCAGAGATGCTCAAGACCACTCCCACAGGGTATTTAAACTGCGCCCCAGAAAACAGACATGTGGTTTTTCAGTCTCTCGTCCAGTTCCTTTCTGGAGAATCACCCGGGAACACTTTACCCATTAAACTGGGGCTTTTTCTAATTTGGTCTGGTTTGGTCTGATGGGATTGCTTCGTTGGCGGAGAGGCTTATTGGGGTCCAGAAAACTTTTCACTTAGGACTTTTTTTTTTCCTTTTCAGATAAAATCTCACCCTGAAGCCCAGGCTAGATTGGATCTACTTTTTAAATTTTTTTTTTCATTATTGTTATTGACTTTTTTGAGACAAGGTTAGTTCAGGCTAGCCTCCAGCTTTCAATCCTCCTTCCTCAGACTATGCTGGGATTTGGGGTACCCACCATCACTCCCGGGGTTCTACTCTTTCCCTTGCTTGTCTGAGACAGGGCTTCTCTGTGTAGCCCTGGCTGTCCCGGAACCCACTGCGTAGACCAGGCTGGCCTTGAACTCACAGAGATCCAACCACCTCTGCCTCCTGAGCGCTGGGGTAAGGCGAGTGCCACCACACCACACCTGCTGGTTTACCTTTACAAGGCAAACCAGACCTAGCTGTTGTCTTGGAGTACTTGAGGGTTCTGAAGGCTGTGTGTCAGTGGGCAGGCTTCCTTCCTCATCATTAGGAAGTTAGTGATTGTCTAGTCCATCGGTTCTCAATCTGTGAGTTGAGACTCTTGGGGGTCAAACAACCCTTTCATGGGTGTCATCTAAGACCACTGGAAGAGACAGATACTACATTACAATTCATGACAGTAGCAAATTTACAGTTCTGAAGTAGCAACAGAAATCATTTTATGGTTGGGGGTCACCGCGACATGAGGGACTGTGTTAAAGGGTTGCAGCGTCAGGAGGGGTGAGAACCGCTGCTCTAGACCATGTCTTTTCTCCAGTCAGGTGCTGGAGTTTTTAAGCCTGGGGAAAGTAAGCAGAGTAATATGGGGATCTCAGTAAATGGGCCGTTCAGGAGTCTGTTGGCACTTCCTTGTGGTGCCATGCTGGGGAATAAATCCAGGGTCTTACACATGCTAAGTAAGTACTCTACTACTGAGCCATATCCTCAGCACACATGCCTTCCCCCCTTTCTTAATTTTGAGGCAGAGTCTCAGTTGCCCAGGCTGGTCTTGAACTCGTCATCCTCCTGCTTCAGTGTCCTAGGCAACTGGGCTGACTGCCAGACCCTCGTGGGGGCAGTGTGGAGACAGTACTTCCCATTTGGCTCATCACTGCTCTGCCTGCAGGGCTTCTCAAGTAGGGTTGAGGAGCCTTCTGCTCTTTCCTGATGTGTTGGAAGCGAATATCCGGTCCTGCTGCCCAGGGGACACATCTTGTCAGACTCCTCTGCTGTGGCTGGCACTGACGTCCCAGTCCAAGCTGGAATATAGCACGTCCCCCAGGATGTTTCTGCAGGCCTTGGAAAAGGTGTTGGTGCTTCTCCTGGCTTGCTGTATTGGGAGGACTAAGATTGTGAGAGGGTGGAAAAGCCCCTGTTGGAGGCTGGGGAGCCTGGCTGGGCATTCATCGGCACTTTCTGGGGTCCTCTGAGGGCCCCCTGGGAAGCCGTCTGTCTGGCCTTGTGGGAACTGAGGTGGCAGTGTGCCACTTTTCCCTGAGCGGTCCAGCTCTGGGCAAGGTCGCACACTGCTCCTTTGTACTGTGTATTCGGAAGCAGCTCCTGTCACACACAGCCTTTGACCCCACAGTCTCTTAGAGCCCTCCTTTCCCTTGGCGTCTGTGGGAGGTGGTGGAGTACACGGTGTTGGCACAGCCCTGGCCGGGTGGTAGCTGCAGCTGTGAGAGAGTCTGTTCTTCCAAGCCAGTGTTGAGAGTCCTGGTGCAGCCTGGCAGCAGTGTTTGGGAACTAGGGGGACAGGGAGGCTTCCACAATAGCTGTCTTCTCTTGGCCAACCAGAGAGCCTTGTTGTATGGGTCAGTAAGCTGGACTTGCTGTTGGCAAGGTGGGGTGTTGGTCTCTGGGGGTGCTCTCTGGCAGTGGGAAGCCCCTGAGTCCCACAGTAAGTTGGAGGTGCTCTCCTGGATGAGAGTACAGTGTAGTCCTGAGGGGTCCTGCAGCTTGGTCTTCTGTGCTCTCTCTCTCTCTGCAGCTCCAGAGCTGGGCTGCTCACACACCCAGCTGTCTGTTTATATGGAGTGCCTGGAGGGCGTCTACCATGAGTCTGTTGCTAACACCACTAACCAGGAGAGCTGGCTGGCTGGCGAGAAGACACTAACCCTGTGAGTCTAACTCTGGCTAGCTAACCTGCCCCGGGGTGACACCAGAAGTATGCATCGTCTTGTGTTCTCTGCCAGGCTGCCTGCCCCTTTCCCTCATCCTTGCTCCCTCCTCCGCCTTCTGGGTCCCTTCCTTTCCTCTTCTCCATGATGTGGGCGGGATACACCTCCTTTGTCTTAGTTACTTGTCTGTTGCTGTGTGAAACACCAAGACAACCTAGAAAAGAAAGCGTTGAACTTGGTTTAGAGTTGCGGAGGGTTAGACTCTGATCACAGAGTGGAAGAGAAGCTGAGAGGGAGAAAGACAGACAGACCCACAGAGACAGACACTAGGAATGGTGGCAGTCACATGAAACCACAAAGCCTACCCCAGTGGACAAGGCCACACCTCCTACTCCTTCCCAACTGGGGACTAAGCATTCCAGGGGCTGGTGTCATTCAAACCACCACCCCTTTGTGGCCAGAAGAGAGGTGACCTGCTACAGGACTCCTCTGCCTCTCCCCTTCTTCCATAGTGACACCTCAGTCCCCACAAAACAAATTGATTCCTGTGCTTTTAGCGTCAAGGAGTTGGAGACTCTCCCTCAGTTCCCAAGCTGTTCCCACTTCTCTGCTCAGAGACAGGTAGAGGAGGATAGGAATTTGCCTTCCAGACCCTAGATGGTTTTCCTCCCTCTGTCAAGAGGGTGAATGTGGATGGTTCCACCATTATTCTCACTCAGAATAGCAAGTTAGGTTATCATCTTTTTGTTGTTTGGTTTTGTTTTTTGTTTCGAGACAGGGTTTCTCTGTGTAGCCCTGGCTGTCCTGGAACTCGCTCTGTAGACTAGGCTGAGATCCACCTGCCTCTGCCTCTGCCTCTGCCTCTGCCTCCTGAGTTCTGGGATTAAAGGCGTGCGCCATCACTGCCCAGCTAGGGTCTCTTCTTGGTTGGGAGAATGAGACTTACCTTGGCCTGGCTCTGGAGCCTTCTTGGTCAGAGAGAGGAGTAAACTGAATGGCAGATTCAGGGATCTGTGTAATGATGTTGTTCTCACTGGTGGCCATGGCTCTGGGAGGTGGAGTTTGGTCTCTTACTGTTTCCACTCGGTGTCAAGTGGACTTTAACCGAGAACTGGGAAGGGAGTCTCAGCGAGATGAGGCAGGGCCTTGGATTCCTTAGGCGCAGGAAAGGTCCTGGCCTTTCCCGGCGGCGATTGGTGAGTAGAGCCTGGCATGCTACCCTAGGCCCTTTCCTCTGTCTTTGGAACAGAGAAGGGACATCTGACAATCCCAAAAGGATCAGTTGCCTTGTTCTCTGGTGGTCTAACAAGTAGCTCTTTACATAAACTGTGTCTCCAGGGTCTGAGGGTGAGGCTGACATGGAGCCTCCAGGCCATTTCTGTTCCTGTTGGCTGAGAGGGAGAAGGCAGGGACCTGACTACAGTGTGGGGGGGTGAATATGAGGGACATAGATGTACCAGGCTCCCTAAGAAAAGGAGGGAGTTAGCAAGCTGAAGGTGGTTTGGGCTTGGCTCTGACTAGGAAAGCGAAAAAGAAGGCTGGCTAGGGTTGCTGCTTTTCTTTGTGTAGGAGAGGGTGTAGAGTCTACTGTTAAGTGCAGGCCATGGGCTTGGACATTCTGGCACTCCTTTGGTTGGGGAGGGTTAGGTTTGCTTTTCAAACCCTTTGTTCCTGTCAAGTGTTTGCTGGGTGAGAGGCCAAGTGGATAGACAAGGTGGGGAGCCAGGTGAGTTCTCACAGGTCACCAGTGCTGGTTCTGAGGCTTCATGATGACTGGGGTTAGAACGGTTCTCTCCCTTTTGGGCCTTCAGCTTAGTGTAGGGGGCAGGTGAAAGCTAGTGACAGCTTATCCCAAGAAGGTGAGGTTGTACTTGCCCAGAGGCATGTATCGCTATTGGAGGGGCGGCAGGGCTGGTCTGGGCACAGACTGGCATCTCCTACCCTAGTCATCAGCCCAGAGCAGCAGCTTTGCCCAAGCCCCACCCTATGAGCTGCTGGCTGCCTGCCTGCCTGCCACGCGCCCAAGATTGCTGAGGGCTTTGCTCATGTACCTCAGAAACAGCTGCATGCCGGAAACTGGGGGTGGGGGTGCAGTGGGGAAGGCTAAATCCAGCCTTGTACTGAGGACTGCTCTCTTTACAGCAGGCAGAGTGGAGGGCTGTATTGCAGAGATGGGATCTTCATGGGCAGTTCTCAGGGCTGTATTGCTGGATCATTTGCCATAGGGTGACCCTTGCAACACAGTGGTTTATGTTTGGAGGCTTTCGATGGAGGCAGAGCCTAGATTTCAGAGGCTTCAGAACCATTTAGGATTATATGGCAAGCATGTTGCCTACCCCTGTGATGTGCAACTTCCCCAGGTTGCAGAGGTCAGAAACTCGATATCCATAGCATATGGCTCAGGAAAGTTAAAGCGATACCTTGTTTTCTGTGTGATCAGGATGCTGTGATTTGGGCTGGTGGGGGTTTTCAGAAGGGCTGGTGTTTGTTTTATTACCTATTTATATCCTGCTAGGTTCCCAGGGAATTCAGGCTATACACATAGCTCAGCTGTCTTCTGAGTAGGGCTGGATTTTCCTTTCCTTTAGAAAGAAGTAGCAGTTACTAACTTCTCTTGGAAGCATTACAAGGAAAAACTTCAAAGATTCTTGTAGTGTGGGCCCCACCCTGATTCAAAAGGTCGGGTTCATTGGCCCTCAAGGTTCCCCACTAACATAGTTCATTTGCAGCCGTGAGCGGACTTATCAGTAGGTTTCACAACAATCTGAGACCAGATAAGTGATGTCCTTTCCTAAAGAAGGTCTTGGTGCATAGTAGGGAGAGGGTCTAGTTGGGTTGGCTGCTGATCAGGGTCAGTGAACTTGTTCACACCTGATAGAACAGAATCGGAGGAGCTGGAGGAAGCTCCTAATGGCGGGAGGCTGACGTGAGACAAGGCCCGTGGGCTCCTTCTGTTGCTGCCGTCCCTTGGGAACATTTGCTGGAAGAAGAACAGGGATAGTGGTTAGAGTGAGTCGGGTCTGGAGAAGTTTCTCTTGTCCGTCTGTCTCCCAGAGACGGCATCAGTGGCAGATGGCCATACCCACCCACAAAAGGGGTAGACATGAGTCCCACCTCCTGGCTGGAGTGGGGTCCTTTGAGTCATTGACACTAGCTAGCTGCTTGCGGTCAGGTGCCTTGCTCTTATCTACCTGCACTCTGCTCAGTGGCTTCGCAGTGCAGGTCCTCTGTGCATGCCGAGTCCCATTTCTAATGAAAGTAGACTTTGTTCTCTGAAGGCAGCTAATCGTGCCCCATGGGCTGTAATCAGGAGAAGGTATTTAATACAGGGCAGGTGGCAACAGGCGGCCGCATTGCCTGGCAGATTGCAACATGGCAATTAGCAAGGTATCACCCTTCTCCCCAGCAGATATGAGTAGTTTGTCCTCTGAACTGACTTTTCTAGTGAAGAGTGAATGCTGTGTAGCAAAGGAAGAAGACAGGAAGGTGAGCTAGGATGGAATGGGGTGGGGGTGAGGAGGGCCCCTTCTTCTCCTGCTTCAGGGTGTTTGGGCGTCTCCCACTGCAGGCCAGCAGGTTCATCTGAAGAGCACAGCCCATGCTGGGTCAGCCAGGGTTCCACCTGGGCACAGCTCTTGGTACAGACCCAGCATACAAGCTGGTATCCCCCATCCTGAGCCATCTGATCCTGCCTCCTAAGGCCCAGGTAGTTGGGAGTAGAGTTCTTCCTGCTCATTGCCAGATCTCCCTCCCAAAGAGTCAACTTGGCAGCCAGAGGCCATGCAGCCCCACGGGCTGACCTTGGCTGTGGCTTGCCCATGGTGGCCCAGGGCATCCTGTCAGCACAGGGTTAGGCGTCTTCCTTGGGCTGAACTTGGAAAACCTTTAGGTGAAGGAGTTGTGGTCAGTGGAGGCTCCAGCTGGGAGTTCAGACTTCCCGGTGAAGCTGCTTTGATGTCTTCTAACTAACCTTTCTATCTTCTCCCAGCTTGGGGGCTCCAATCCAGCTGTTCTTCACTCTCCCTGATCTGTTCTCTAGTCCAGGACAGTGGGCTCTCCAGTGCTGTCCCTTACAGGTTGGATCCAGGCACTCGGTAGATTTGGGGAATTGAAATGAAGGCCCAGGTGTCCCAACATGCCCTGGTATTTATGGACACGGGGCAGGGTGTGGCACAGATCTGCCTTGGGGAGTAGGGTTGGGGAACCCGGAAGGTTCCCTGGTACATTGTCCTACTTCCCTAGTCAGAAGTGTTTCCCTCCTCCTGACCCTGATATGCTGAGGGGTATGATAGAGAAGTCACCTTTCACCCCACCTCCACCCTTAGAGTACCTGTCTGCCTTTACTGTCTCTGTCCTTGTCATACCCACATCATCCCCTAACCCAGCAAACCCGATGGCCTCGAGCCTCTGAGAAACTTGAAAATAAAAACATTCTCATAGCTGCAGCCAGGACTTTCTGTCAGGGCAAGGCAGGGCAAGCTATAGGATGTGGTGCCTCAGTGAGGCAGCTGTACCCTCAGAGAGAATTACCAAGTGCCTGAAGGTGTCTGCCCACCCTGCCTGCCCACTGTTCTCCTAAGCGCCCTGGTGCCTAGAAGAGAGTGTGTGCCTTGGCAGGAATTAAAGCAGGTAAGTACGAAGAGGCTAAGATTGGAGGAAAAGGCACACAAGGAACTTGCAGAGTGAAGGGTTCCTCAGCCCTGGGGCAGGTCGGGAAGAGAAGGGAGGAGGTAGCGGCTAGCTCTGGGAGCTTTCCTGTCACTTTCTAGAAGCTGCCTGTCTCCTCTTTAGTCCATGGCTCTGCTCCTACCTTGTCTTCAGGCACACACACCCAGGCTGAGTGTTAGGGCCTGGGTACCTGCGTTGGTTTGGGACTTTTCTAGGCCCCTCCCTCAGGCCATAGGAGTCCCTACTGCAGGGCCCTCTGGAGGACAGCCACAGAGGACCTGAGGTTTATCTTGTTTGTTCCCCTACCCCAGGAATGTGGTGTCCTTTCTGGCCCTCCCAGATTCCTGTGCAGGGAGTCAGCTTGACAGCATGCTGCTTGTGCCCTGTGGGGACACGTTCTGCCTCCTGTCAAAGGGGCGGAGGTTGGCGGCCACGCTTTTGCTATTATGCTGAGCTTTCCCCCAAACCCAGGCCAGGGACCTCAGAGAGGAGAGAGACTACTCCTACTTGCCCGCCCTCCTTTGCCCCCACCCTGATGCCCCAGGCCCTGCTGGAATGTGACAGGAGTCTTGGCCAGGGCATGTCCCAACAGTAGGAACACATGCTTTAGCCTGTCAGGCCTCCTTCAGCCCCAGCTCTGTTTGGGTTGATGGGGTGGAAGAGATTGTTTCTTGTCTCAGAAAGCTGCCTAGGGTTCCTGTCTCCACTGCTCCCTGTGGTGCCTGCTGCCCCCGTGCTGTCGCCCAGTTTATTACAGGCGCTTCTCAGAATCCCAAGGAGCTGAGGGGACCATGTGCAGAGGTGTAGAGCAGGCTTTGGCAGTGGGGAAGCATGTTACTCAGGCACTTACTTCAGTGTGCCACAGCAGCCTGGGCCTGGAAACATGGGTCTTGGCTCCCCAGACTTGGCCTTCAATTTTTTCTATTACATTTATTTTGAGTTTATGTGTGTAGGCACATGCTTGCTGCAGTGAACATATGGAGGTCAGAGGAGCACCTATGGAAGTCAGTTCTCTCCTTCCACCACCAAAGACCCAGAGATCAAACTTGGGTCAGCAGGCTGGCAGTAAGCACCTTTGCCTTTGCAGCCATCCTGCCAGCCCACAGTTGTGCTGTGTATACCGGCAGCTCTCAGCCTCAGCACTGTTGACCTTCGGCCTTACCAGCTCTTTGTGTGGTCACTGTCCTGCTCATGGTAGGATGATTCATCGGTGTCCTGGCCTTGACGTACCAGTGGTACCTCCTCCTCTGCAGATTTGAAAATGTCTCCAGACATCTGCCCATTGTCTCTGAGAGAAGCAGGGGCAGACTCAACCTGATTGAGAACCACTGCTCCTAATTGCTGAGTTCCGGGTTTGCTTTCTTGGACCTACCTTTGCTCATTGCTTAGTTTAATGACCTCCATTGTACACGAAAGTGGTCTCTGGGCTTCTCGTGGAACCTTTATTGGGGCACTCTCCAGCACCATTGTCTGTCCTCTTGCTCCTCTGCTAGACCCTTGGTAGTCTCATTTGCAACCTCTGTTCCCCAAATTCCCTAGCTGTTAAGACTCTAGGACGCCTAGGAGGTGAACAGGACAGATAGGGGGTAGAAATAAGAATCGTACCAGATGCTGGCGGTGCTGGCGCACCTTTAATCCAGCACTCGGGATCTCCGTGAGTTCAAGGCCAGCCTGGGCTACAGAGCGAATTCCAAGACAGCCAGGGCTGCTACACAGAGAAACCCTGTCTCGAAAAGCCAAAAGGAAAAAAACAAGACTAGTACCAGATCTGCAGGGCATTGCTGGTGCACACTTTCAATCCCAGAATTCAGGAGGCAGAGGTAGGCAGATCTACAGAGTAAGTTCGGGACAGCTAGGGCTACACAAAGAAACCCTGTCTCCAAACAACAAAAAAGAGTGGTAGCAGTCCTCTTCCAGAACGGGTGTGTGGAAGTCCAGACCGTGAATGCGTGCGTGGACACAGGCCTTGTCTGGAGAAAGGCAGGTGCTCGGTACCGTGTGGAAGTCCAGACCGTGAATGCGTGCGTGGACACAGGCATTGTCTGGAGAAAGGCAGGTGCTCGGTACTTCAGTTGTTACTTTTTTGAGTTGGCTTCACTATGTAACCCAGGCCACTACCCTGCCTCTGCCACATTCTCCTAAACCCCCGTCCTGTGGTCTCCCTGCTGGCTGCTTTCCCGGAGCCTTCCAGGTCGCAAACTGGGCAGGCAGGCGGCTGACACCTGGTGTCCACTTTCTTCCCTTCTCTGGTTTCAGGAGCTCTTGGCTAGAGGAAGTAGAGGGGCCGTGGGATGTGGAGAGCCGAAAGCTAACTCCAGGACAGCAGGACACAGAGAGCTGCCAGCAAACAGACGGTATGTCTTGATGAGGCCCTTGTCCCTGCTGGCTCTCTTCTGGGAGGCCGGCAGGTGAGGTGCTGGGTGGGTGCGCTCTTTCAGTGGGAGCTAGTCAAACAAGAGTGTGTTTGGGGCCAGAGGGGCTTGGCCTTTGTTAGCAGTGTCCAGAGAATGCTCTCAGTTTGGAGACACTTATCCAGGAGCCTGGCTTGGGTCAGTATCCTCAGGCTTGTAAGGTTTGTTCACCGTTTATGGAAAGCAAACCTGTATTTAACTTTACCGAAGTGCTGGGTACTGTTTCTGTTCTTGTAAACAGTCTGATGATGTAGCCCAGACTGGCATCAATTTAGGACTCTCTTTCCTCTGCCTCCCTAGTACTTGGAATTACAAATGTGTATTACTGCCTCTCTCTCTCTCTCTCTCTCTCTCTCTCTCTCTCTCTCTCTCTCTCTGCGTGCGTGCGTGCGTGTGTGTGTGCGTGTGTGCGTGCGTATTGAGGCAGGGTTCCGGTATGCAGTTCTGACTTGCCTGAAACTCACTATCTGTAGACCAGGCCTTGAGCTCATAGAGGTTCACCTGCCTCTGCCTCCTGAGTGCTTTGATCAAAAGCATGGGCCACTATGCAGCCTAATCTAAATCTGGCACTGTTTTTTTTTTTTTTTTTTTTTTGTTGTTGTTGTTGTTGTTGTTGTTTTTTCATGGCTGTCTTGGATCTCCCTCTGTAGACCAGGCTGCCCTTGAACTCACAGAGATCCGCCTGCATCTGCCTTCTGATTGATAGGGTTAAAGGCATGTGCTGCCACTGCCCGGCTCAGGCACTGTTCTTACGGACAGATAGAGTCTTCAGAAGAGCCCTGTGAAACTGGTGCTGCTTTTAGCCTCAGTTTAGAGTTGAAGAGAATCAATGCTCTTGCAGCTCTCTGTGGCCACAAGTATAGGCTGTTCTTGAGGTTCCTTGCCCCACTCTTAGAGCCAGGCCCGCTCACCCTGGGCCTGCCTTTCCCACCTGCCTGTTCTCCATTGGACCCTAGCCCTCATCTCCAGCACTGCTCTGATCCATCAGGACAGACACACCGAAGCCCCGCTCTTCGAATGACCCAGCTGTGGCTCAGGCCTGCCTGCCTGGACACTGCTGTCTACATACATCCTCTGATTATCTTCTCAAAATTCTCGGTCCAGGGCTGGAGAGAGGGCTCAGAGGTTAAGAGCACTGGCTGCTCTTCCAGAGGTCCTGAGTTCAATTCCCAGCAACCACATGGTGGCTCACCCCCATTTGTAATGAGATTTGGTGCCCTCTTCTTTCTGGTATGTAGGCGTACATGCTGTATACATAATAATCTTAAAAAAAAAAAAAAAAAATTCTCGGTCCAGGGGCTGCTTAGAATTTGTTTTCCATTCATTGTGTGTGTGTGTGTGTGTGTGTGTGTGTGTGTGAGAGAGAGAGAGAGAGAATGCTTGGCACAAGTGTGTGTGTGCCACATTACCAGCTATAGAGGTCAGGGACAGTTTGTGGGAGTCAATTCTCTCCTTCCATCATGTGGGTTCTGAGGACAAGCGTCAGATTGTCAGGAGCAGTAAGTGCCTTTACCCACTGAGCCATCTTGGTGGCCTTTCAAAGCCTCTTACCCACATCTTTGAGCCTTTCTCTTCATGACTTCTCTTGGCAGGTAGACGAGCCTGCACCTTCCAGAATGACCAGTGCTGCCCCTGCTAAGAAACCTTATCGGAAGGCACCTCCAGAGCATCGAGAGCTGCGTCTGGAAATCCCTGTGTCCCAGCTCAAGCAAGAGGTCAGCAAGACTGGTATCTGGCCCTGGCTGGCAGAGGCAGGCCTCTGAAGCCAACTGTCAGCTGGCTTCTCAGGCCTAAGATGCTAGTCGTGTGTTAGGGCAAGAGAATGACCTTGCTGATAGGGCTGTGGCAGTACCCGTGGGGCTGTCTGGATGTGTTCCTGTCCCAGGGAGCCTTCGTCTCTGAGCTCAGCAGAGTTCTCCCTGTAACAGCCAGCCCATTGGGCTGTCCAGGCCCTGGCTATGGGAAGCTGGACTCTAGGCTTCTGGTGGAGGGAAGTCATTCAGCTGCGGCCTCTGTAGGGGGCCTAAGGAGGTAGTGGCACTCCAGCTGCTTCCCACCACAGCAGCTCATCTCCATTGTCCCTCGGAAGTCCTTCCCTTCACCCAGCTAACTTGATAACTTCGTGCTCTCTGCCGGGAACCATGTTAGGCTTGCTCTTAGGAGGCCTGTGGTCAGCTGCCAGACACTGCAGTCTAGTGAGTATGGGTGGTTCCGGAAGCTTGCTGTCGGCCACCTCCCACCCCACAGTGCACACAGTACAGTCTCAGGTGCTGAGCGCCAGCTGTGCCATGGCCTCCTGGGACAGTCTAGGGAGAAAGTGCCACCATTTGTTCATTGCAGTTCAGGGAACATTAGATAATACTTTCAGGTGTATAAAGAGGGAACTAGGCTGGGCAGTGGTGGTGCACGCCTGTAATCCCAGCACTCGGGAGGCAGAGGCAGGTGGATCTCTGTGAGTTCGAGGCCAGCCTGGGCTACAAAGTGAGTTCCAGGAAAGGGGCAAAGCTACACAGAGAAACCCTGTCTTGAAAAACCAAAAAAAAAAAAAAAAAAAAGAGGGACCTAAGATTAATTGAGGTAAAGCCTTCACCGGTGTATTGCTGAGTAGGGTCCAATCCAGTTGTCAGGCTGGAGTCCATGATCTGAGCTGTTTGCTTCACTGGCTTACTCATGGCCTGCAGTTCCAAGGTGTCCCTTCTGCATAGCTTGGGCTTGCTCTGGTTGGCTGGGGCTCTGGCACTTGGGTCATGACCATTGTAAGAGTTTAGGAAAGTTGGGGCAGGGTTTCAGAGTAAGACACAGAGTGGTTTGGTGGTGCATATGTGCATTGGAAGACGGAGGCAGTGAGGTTAGGAGTCCATGGTCACCTTCAGTTACATAGTGAGTTTGAGTTCAGCCTAGGTTGAACAACAAACACTGACCAACCAAAAGCTCCATAGCGTTTTGTTCCCCAGAGACTCTTCAGTTATTTCACCTCATCTGCCAAGGTCTTGATTCTGTCCATCTTCCTCTGTAGGGGCTGAGAGGGCTCTCAACTCACAACTTCTATAGTGTGCCTTGACTTACTCGCTTCTCTAGAAAGCATGTGCCATGCTTGTGAGGAGCTGGGTGGACACCTGAGAGGTGCTCTCTTCTTGGGGAAGAGATGGCATGGGTACCTGGTTACCTGTGAAGATGGCTTCAGGATTAAGGGTAGATGTTGAAAGGGGTTCTAGAATGTTCTGGTTGGCATGGGCAAGGGCCCTGTAAGCTCATCCAGACATGACTGAGCACCATCAGTCTCTTCTGTGACACAGCCCTCTCCAGGGCTGTTTGAAGTGTGAGCCAGCCAGGAGACCAGTGGCTGGATCTGAGTCTCAGGCTTTTCCTGTTTTTTTTGTCCAGGAGCCCCTGACTGATGCAGAGAGGATGAAGTGAGTACTGGCTGTCCATCACTCTCCTGTTCACTGTGCCCCTTTTTGCTTCCTACTACCTTTGGGTACTACTAGGTTTCTCCTTATAGCTGGCCTTC
Organism: Onychomys torridus; assembly: GCF_903995425.1. Taxonomy (NCBI): domain Eukaryota; kingdom Metazoa; phylum Chordata; class Mammalia; order Rodentia; family Cricetidae; genus Onychomys; species Onychomys torridus. The sequence goes on from NC_050460.1 coordinate 7,952,014, forward strand.
TGACATTCCAACTTGTGACATTGTGGCACAATGTTGTGACCTACAGTTGTCATGCTCAAGAACCGTAGACTCGAACTACAAAACAAACAAAAATTACAGAAAAAAATGTTAGTTCTAAGGAAGTTTTTTGTGTTGGGGTGTATCCATGCCTTCCTTGCCACATGCAGACCATGGACCACTCATGCTCGGCAGAGGTAAAGGTTGGATGGGGTGTTTTAGGCCTCATTGTTAGACATGTTCTCCCTGGGAAAAGGGTTTTCCTCCATCTGTGGGCCGAGGACCTGCCCTTGCAGAGAGCCCTTGCCCAGCTCCCGGCTCTAGAGAGTGGCCCACCTGTGCCAGCTGCTGCCTTTCTGTCAGCATTTGAGGCCTCCTGGAGAGCAGCAGCGCCAGCCTGGATCCCCAAGAGATTAATAATGGAGCAGCCTGGTTGTTAAGCAGGGAAACTGGAGCTGCAAGGCTTGGTGGCCTGCTGGCTGGGGTGGTGACCTTTTGTTCTGACCTAGTCTTCTGTACCGGTGAGGGGCAAAGTAGAATGTTTTACACCATACACCCGCCCCATCCCGTCTCCAGCCTAGGCCTCTCTTGAGGCCAAAGGGCCTGTGTATAGAGTCCCCCTAGCTAGACCGAAACTGAAGGACACTTGTCTGTCCTGTCCGGTGCTCCAGGGTTAGCTATCTGATGGCTCCCTGTCCCCACACCTCAGACTTTTGCAGCAGGAGAATGAAGAGCTTCGCCGACGCCTGGCCTCGGCCACCAGACGCACTGAGGCCTTGGAGCGGGAGCTGGAAATCGGACAAGACTGCCTGGAACTGGAGTTAGGCCAGAGCCGAGAGGAGCTGGACAAGCTTAAAGACAAATTCCGCAGGTGTGGGAATCCAGGGCCAGGTGTCTCCCAGTTCGTGGGAAGTTAGCCGTAGGAGCCTCAGCTCCCACCTGAGTCTGTTTAGAAACCCGGGGACTTGCCCAGAGTCCCATGTAGAGGAGGCTTGTAGCCCTGAAGATCGGGATCTTGACCAGGGCTCCCCACCTTGTACCCTCTGTAGACTGCAGAACAGCTACACGGCTTCCCAGCGGGCCAACCAGGACCTCGAGGACAAGCTGCACACACTGGTACTGTGCCGGCAGAGGCTAGCATCGCAGTGGTCTAGGACTTGCCAGAGGGATGTCCTTCGCCCTGGGGCTTGGGGAGGGGAGGGCATGGCAGTGTTGGGGAGGAGACTACAGTGTGCTGTGCCAGTCGGGACTGTTAATGCTCACACTGTTTCTCTTCTCTCTTCGTCTCCCCCTCATGCCGCCATTGCTGCTGCTGCTGCTGCTGCATTCTCCTCTCAGGCCTCTCTTAGCCACAGCTGGATTTTTGCAGTTGCGTCTGAGTTTGTTTTTTTCCCCTGGTCCTGGCCTCCTTGGTTCCATATCAGGGATTGTGGGGCCTTGGCCGTTCCCTCTGCCCTTGAGCACATCCACTCTTCCCCTGTGACTGTGAGGCCCATTAGTAGTCAGTGCCTCCACCCCCTGCCTCTAGTACTGGTTGACAGCAGCCCTCAGTGCTTTCCCGGCTTCCCAGCTGCAGTGGCAGCAAGCCCAGGCTGTAGGTACACGTTAAAGGAGCTGCAGCTCAGAAATCTACTTTGTGCCCGCCCAGCGAATCTCATAGACACCCACTCCTAGCTGATCTTGGAGACAGCTGCTCACACAGGCTTTAGTCCCTGGCTGCAGTTACTGCCTCTGAGATGTTAGTGCCTTGCCTGGGGCCTAGAGTCCCCTAGGCCCCCGCAAAGGATGGGTAGTTTCTTAGCCTGCCTCTGTCCTGGGCTCCCTTCTCAGACGGTTCTCATGAGCAGCCTGCAGAGCAGGAGAAACACCAAGTCCGCTCCTGTCTGTCGCCTTTGTCTGCTGTCTGCCTTGGCTGCCCAGCACGTGGCCTGTGTCTCTGGGCTGGAGGTGGTGGAGGGAGAGGGCTGGCTGGGGTCCGGGCTGGCTTTACCACAAGTCTGTACTGCAGATCAAGAAGGCTGAGATGGATAGAAAGACACTGGACTGGGAGATTGTGGAGCTGACTAACAAGCTATTGGATGCCAAGAATACCATCAATAAGCTGGAGGAGCTCAATGTGTGTGCCCATCCTCGGTGTGGTTACGTCTTGCACCCTTGGGCGGCCTGGGCTCTAAGCAGGTCTCTGTCTGCAGGAGCGGTACCGGCTGGACTGCAACCTGGCTGTGCAGCTCCTCAAGTGTAACAAGTCCCACTTCCGGAACCACAGGCTTGCTGAGGTGAGTGATGCCTGCTGCCCGGCACCCTCCTGCCTTTTTGGGACTCTCCATTTTCTGTAGCTCTGCCTTCTGCTTCCTCTGACTTCCCTTTCCACTTCCTTCCCTTGCCCCTGGGTTGCACTTCCTGGGTGCCACTGAGGGCCGCGACTAGTGTTGGAGCTGGCTCTGTTCGTGTCTCCATCAGGGACTCTGCAGCCCTAGGAGCCTGTGCAGGAAGAAGGAGTGGCTGGAGCTATTAGCCTTGACACTAGGACAGCCCATCTGACCCTGTCCCTGTCCGAGTCACAGCCTCTGCCTCCAGGCCTCCAGGCCAAGGCTGAGCTGGCCGACAGCCTGGAGGTGCTTGCAGGTCTGGAGTAGCTGGAGCTCTCCAAGTCTGGTTTTGGCGCAAGCCGCCTGAGACAGAGGAGAGAGGTGTTTTGGTGTACATAGGTCTTAGCAGTCGAGCTGGTTAACTTCATGTTAAATACAGTACCAGTTCTTTTTCCTCTGTGATGTGAGGTTGTGTAGAAGCCTAACAGCTGAGTGCACAGGATTAACCAGGACATGGTGGCTCTTGTTTTCGCTATGGGTCAAGCTATCTTCAGTGGGGCTCATTCATGTCTCACTCCTTTTCTCTTACCCTAGCTACCCTATGAGCTACAGGACATGGTTAGGAAACATCTGCGTAGTGGTCAAGAGGCTGCCAACCCCAGCCCTTCTTCCAGCCTGGCCGCAGGGGCTGTGGTGCCTACCTCAGTCATTGCCCGGGTGTTGGAGAAACCGGAGTCTCTCCTGCTCAATTCAGCCCAGTCAGGCAGTGCTGGACGCCCCTTGGCTGAGGATGTATTCGTGCATGTGGACATGAGTGGAGACGCTCCAGGTGACTCAGCCAGTCCCCCAGCCCCTGGCAGTCCCTCTCCACAACCCAATGGGGATCGCTGCTCTGTGAGTACTACAGGAGGCTCCCCAGAGGAGGAGCTGCCCCTGCCAGCCTTTGAGAAGTTGAGTCCCTACCCCACCCCATCTCCACCACACCCATTGTATCCTGGCCGGAAGGTAATAGAGTTTTCCGAGGATAAGATTCGAATCCCACGCCACAGCCCCCTGCCTAACTGTACTTACGCTACTCGACAGGCCATCTCCCTGAGCCTGGTGGAGGAGGGGAGTGAGCGGGTCCACTGCAGCCCAGTGCCTAGCCATCCTGCCTCAGCCCAAGGCTCACCCCATCACCAACCTAGTCCAGCCCCCTCAGCACTCAGTGCCCCAGCCAGCTCTGCCAGCTCTGAGGAGGACCTGCTGGCCAGCTGGCAGCGTGCGTTTGTGGACCGCACCCCGCCTCCCGCGGCTGTGGTCCAGCGTACAGCCTTTGGCCGAGATGCGCTCCCTGAGCTACAGCTGCATTTCTCCCCAAGCCACGCAGAGGCCTCAGCACCTTCCCCACCCCATGACAGTGGACTTCTGCTACCAACAGAGCCTGGCTCTGGCTCTCCCAGGGAGGAGGGAGAGGAAATGCTGAATCTGCCTGTCAGCCCTGAGGAAGAGCGCCAAAGCCTGCTGCATGGCAATGAGGGTGCAGAGGATGGACCTCACACTTCCCACATTGATGGCAGGGCCTGGCCACTCCCCAGTTCCGGCCGCCCTCAGCGCAGCCCCAAGAGAATGGGGGTGCACCACCTGCACCGCAAGGACAGCCTGACGCAGGCACAGGAACAGGGCCCCCTGCTCAGCTAAGGCCACTGCCTCCCTGCCACCACCTCTTGGGGCAGCATGTGGCTGGCTCCTGAACTCTCCTCAGACCTGGGTAGCTCTGTGTCCTATGTGAATGGGGCCCACACCAAATCTTGTAGCTGCATTGGCACTGATTGGTGCCAGCTTGCCTCCTGAAACTTTCTTTTCCTCTTGGAATACTTATTCCCCAAAGGTAATAAGTCATCTGAATCCCAAGTCAGCCCAGGTGTTGTCATGGGAGGCGTCCGGCTTCCAGTGTTCATTTTCCATTCTCCTTCCTATCCAGGAGCTTGGGTTGTTAGGGGTGGCAACATTGATGCCACTGACCTCCGAGTACTCTCTTCCTCTGCATGAGCTGCTCTTTGGCCTGGTCCAGCTGGACCTAGGGACAAGGGTGGACTCACTCAGGCTCCCTCAGTTGTTCCCACCGTCCCTTCCAGAGAGAGGGTGGGGCTTTGGGGGCCTCAAGCTAGGCTCCAGGTGAGGCCTGGCCCCTCTTAACCTTGGCTCTAGACTGTTACTCCCAGATTGGGGAAATTTTCACATTAATGACTGTTTTAAAATCAAATAAAACTTATTTTACAGGTATGGATTAATTTGCCTTAATTGACTTTCTCCTTCCCACTGTAATCCCATTGTTTTTATTTTTAAGATGGCATCTCGTGTAGACCAGGCTGGCCTGGAACTCGCAGAACTACTTGCCTCTGCCTCCAGAGTACTGGGATTAAAGGTATGTGCCACCATGTACCATGTCTAGCTAACATTTTTTGAGAGAGATAACAGAAGGGGTAATGATAAGCTTCCCTGCAGAAGGAGGGTGGAGTTCAGTCCAGCTCACTCACTGAACTATCTTCAGGTGTCATCTGAACTCCCAGGACCCCTAGGTCCTAGACCTAGGCACACTAGAGTCTGAGCTGTAGGGTGATACCCCTAATTTCTGGTCAGTGGTATTGCCAGTCCCTCCCATTGGTCATCCCCAGTGACTACAGCCGCAAGCCAGGTTGTAGCGTTTATAAAATCTGTTCCGAGCCAGCGGGTTGCAGCCAGAGCTGCCAACAAGTTTCAAGTTCAAGTCCCCCCGCCCCTCAAGGCTGTTGCCCAGTGACACCTTCCAGAGCCTCCCACAACTACAGAGCTGCCAGAGCCCCAGCCAGGGCCTTTCCCTGACATGTGGAGGAAGGTAGTGAGGACACAGACAAATGTAATGATGTACAGAAGCCCAAGTGGAGGGTCACATCTCCGTCTCAGCCAGCAGACTGTCCCCTAGTCCTGATGTCATTAGCACCATCTGAGAGCTGGGATCTGTGGAAGGGCAGAAGGGTGTTCAGCCACCAGTCATGCCTTAGTGAGCATCACAAATAAATGAAAGCCATGGCCTGGTTTCCCAGCCTCACCCCCTTGTTCCAAGTCTTCCAGACTTAGCTCTCATCCATTCTCCAGGTTCTTACCACTGGGGCATATCCAGGAGCTGCCACCCCGCTGGTGGGCAGCAGGCTCCCGCCCTCTCCCCCATTCCTGTGTGTCGGCAGCCCCTCCTGCCACCTCTTCCTCTTCTTCCCCCTCAGAGAGGAGGTCACAGATCTGCTGCTGCAGCTCTGGGCTAATGCTGTTCTCCGCTAATACCAGGCTCCGCAAAGCTGTTGGGTAATTTTCTACCATGTCCAGCAGGGTCTGAGGAATGGAAGAGCACAGGAAAGAATAAACACAGGAAGGGTGTGGCTCAGTGGTTAAGGACAATGGCTGCTTTTCCTAAGGACCAGGTTTCAATTCCCAGCACCAACATGGCTGTCCATCACCATCCATAACTCCAGTTGCAGGAGATCTGACACCATCTTCTGGCCTCCATGGGCACCACAGACATAGGTAAAACATTCATCACATAAAATAATGAATATTAAATTATAAAATTAAAACAATGATAAATAAATAAAATGTGGTGGCACACGCCTTTAATCCCAGCACTTGGGAGGCAGAGCCAGGCAGATCTCTGTGAGTTCGAGGCCAGCCTGATCTACAGAGCGAGATGCAGGACAGGCACCAAAGCTACACAGAGAAATCCTGTCTTGGAACCGCCCCCCCCAAAACAAAACAAAACAATTTAGGTAGCCCCCTTGGGTCCAACAGGCCAGCCCTTGGGTCTGTTCCCAGACACACTGATTATTTTATCCTTTCCCCTGACTCGTCTCCAGAACATGATGGCTTCTCACCTGAGCTGACTGGTTGGTAAGTCCTGTGCCCTCCAAGTCTAGGACTTCTAGGGTACGGCTTGAGGCCACAGCTACAGCCAGCATCCCTGCCACATGGTCACCTAGGGAGAGAGCACAAAATTCTCAAACATCTGAGAAAACAGGTCTGTTAATCCTTAGTCCTGGTCAGGACCACAATGCCTGGCCAGGAGACACAGGTGAGTAGCCAGGAAGTGAGCATTTGGAGATGAAGCAAGTCAGATCCATGGGTTCTGATTGAGGCTTTAACCTACCTGTTGGTCATCTGGTACTCCTTTATGAGACCCCTTGGGGGCACTCACTGATCTTCCCCCCCCTTGAGTGGGGGTTACCATGGCAACTGGTGGTCTGAGGGTTTTGGATAGGGTGGGAGCTGTGAGAATTGAGGGGCATGATCTTAAGCTCACCCAGGGGGTTGTAGTCCAGGTTGAGGACACGGACTTGGGAGCTGTGGGCCACAGCAATGGCGAGGCGGCTCCAGCCCTTAGGAGTGATGCCAGGGTTGGCACTCAGTGTTAGCTCCTTCAAACCTAGGCAGCAGCATTAGTGAGAACCCAGGATGGTTAGAGTCAGTCCCTTCTCTACCCTGCATCTATGGGGTTAGCCTAATGGCTGGGAGTCACCTTGCCCCCAACCACAGTAGTCTGGAGCAATTAGGGTCCTACTCACTCCTCCCCTGTCTGGTCACTGTGTTCCCACTTGGCTCTGTCCCTAAGTGTCTCCCTTCCCGAGAATGCACCCTCCCAGCTCTCAGCACTGGCCACACCCCTCCTCTGCATTCATCCTTCATCAGTCACACTAGCCCATGCACTCAGTAGGGCTGCTCACCAGACTTGGCCCCATCTGGAGGGAGGAGACCACAGATAAGGTTGATGGCTTCATCACCCAGCATGCAGTCCCCCAAGTCAAGAGCCACAAGGGCAGGGTGGAGAGCCAGGGCTGGGTTCAGCAAGGCAAGTCCTGCATCTGTCAGTGGGCTCCCATGCAGGCTGAAAGTTGAGCCGAGATTAATTATGAATCACCAGCCTTATCTGTTTGGGAAAGCTGCCCCTCCCGAGACAAGGATGGGAAGGGGAAAAAAGGAAATTCTAGATTTGAAGGAGTACGATGGGAAGGGAATTTGGTTTCTTTTCTGGGGTAGGAACTGATAATGAGAACATTGTACAAGGAGGGGTGTGTGGATAGAGGACTGGTGAGCCCGCACACATGCTAGCCCGCACACATGCTCCTGGGGCCTTTGAGATCCTTCACTGGGTAGGGCTGGAAGGGCTGGGCTGTAGTCTCCATGGGAGGTGACCCTTCCTCAGAAATGAGGGTCTTCACAATGAAGTAACTGGGGGTGGGCTGGGGAGGAACGACATTCCCTACCAGGAAGGGCTAGGCATCCCAGCTCTCCTGCGGGTCTGAATGTGGAGCAAAGTCTAGAAACGATCCATGTTTCTGGGAGGGTGTGGTGGACCCAGAAGAAAGATGAGGTGTGCATTAGAGGTTGGGACGGTGGGAAAACAGGTATTGGAAGGTAATGTGGAGATACAGGAGGTGGTAGGGGGTGCAGGAGCCGGGACCCCCTTGCGAGGGTACACACTCACAAGAGGGACTGGATGGAGCGGTTGGTCCGTAGCGCTTCCGCCAGCTGCTTGATGCGGCTGGGGCTGGACACGACGCCCAGGTTAAGGTTGAGCTGCGCCAGGGACGTGGCTCCAGCTAGGGCCCGGCAGATGCGGCCGAAGTCGCGGTCGCACAGGCGACAGCCGCGCAGCGAGAGCAGGCGCACGGCGTTGTCGCGCAGGCCGCGGCAGATGTCCCGCACCTCGGCGCCTGACAGCGGCTCCCCCGAAATCTGGATGGAGCTGGGCAGCATGGTCCCCACGACTGGGCCTTGGGGGCTGGCGCCGGTGTCCCGGCCTGGGCACAAGTTGACCCGGCTGCGGGCAGGGGCGGGGCGGGCACTGAGGTCACGGTCTCGGATGGGGTCGCAGCCGGAGCGGAGGTTGCGGCGGAGGCGAGGCAACCGCGGCTGTGGCGGCGATGAAGCGAGCCCGGGCCGCGGCCGCGCGAAAGCAGGCGCAGGGCCGGGATGCAGGCGCCGAGGAGGGAGCGGCGCGGGGGCGGGGGCGGCCCGACGACCGAGCTGCAGCCGCCCCGCGCTGGTCCTCTCCCTCGCGGCTTTGGAGGCCGCGCCCGCTCTGCCGGTCCCCGGGCCCGCAGCAGGGCTCGCGGGGACAGCCGGGGCGGGATGCACCTCGGCTTCAGCTGCAGCGCCCGAGCAGGCGGCGAGTTCCTATGGCAACGGTTGCGTCACTGGCTCTCGCCCCGCCCCTCCGCCCGGCAAGGACCACGCGGCCAGTGCGCGATACGTGTCTTAGGGTGAAGAACTAGGTGACAGCGTGAAAAGAAGGTAGAGGGATACAGCATCACGTGGGGAGGGTGGAGGCAAGTCACGTTGAGACCTTTGATGCCATTTCAGCTTCTCTCTCTCTCTCTCTCTCTTTTTTTTTTTTTTTGGTTTTTCGAGGCAGGGTTTCTCTGTGTAGCTTTGCGCCTTTCCTGGAACTCACTTGGTAGCCCAGGCTGGCCTCGAACTCACAAAGATCCGCCTGGCTCTGCCTCCTGAGTGCTCGGATTAAAGGCGTGCACCACCGCCTGGCTGGTGCTTCTCATTCTTAAGGTCTAAATCTAGAGATTAGGAGCCATCGCCAAGATCCTGGACCATCAGTTCTGCTTGGCAGTCCCTAGGCCCTTTAATCTGTGCCGCGCCCCGCCCCCATGTCCCAGTGACGCGAGGCGTAGCATGCGTGGGGATTCCGGTCCACGGGGAGTTCGTGGTCAATACGGGTGCACCTGACAGAACCCTAGGGTAGGGCAGGTGAACCAGCATGGAAGACGTTTTAACATCCAGGTGAAAGGGACTGCCAAAATCAAAGGGCGTCAGATCAACCCAAAGCTGTAGGAATGGGGTGGGGTGGGGAGCTTGTAAAACGGCTCGTGTACAGTGAAGCTGGATTTTATCTCTATGCTTGCTATCCCCATGGGGGCTTCATCTGTGTAACAGGGCGGTGTAATAGGAAGAGGAAGCGTCACTTTCTTTTTCCTTTTAATTAAAAAGTGAGCTAGAAGTGGTGGTGGCATATGCCTTTAATCCCAGCACTTGGGATGCACAGGCAGGCGGATCTCAGTGAGTTCAAGGCCAACCTGGTCTACAGAGTCAGTTCCAGGATAGACAGATGAAACTTAGTCTGGAACCTCCCCTGCCCCACAAAAACCAAACAAAAGACAAAAACAAAAAACAAACAAACAAACAAACAAAAACTTTACTGTCAAAAGCCCTCTCTTTGAATTTAATTTTTTTTTTTTTTAAAATTGTGTTTACTACAGGAGTGTAGGTGCCTGCAGAAGCCAAAAGAGGGTGGTAGAGTTACAGGAAAATCTGAGCCACCCAACTGTGGAAGCTGGGAACTGAACTACTGAATCCAGGTCCTCTGCAAGAGCACTGTACTCTTAACCACTGAGCCATCTCTCTACACTGTAGCTGGAGAGCTTTTTAATTATGTGTATGCATGTGTCTATGCTGTGAATGCAGGTACCCTCAGAGACCGCTGGAGCTTCTGGAGCCGGAGTTACAAGCAGTTGTGAGCCACCCACAAAGGGTGCTGGGAATGGAACTTAAATCCTCTCAAAAAGCAGTGTCTGCTTCTTACCAGCACCTTGAATTTACTTTTTATTGAAACAGGGTCTCACTGTGTGGCCCTGACTGGTCTGGAACTCACTCTGTAGACTAGGCTGGCCTTGAAGTCAGAGATCCCTCATGAGTGCTGGGATTAAAGGAATACACGCTCAGCCTGAATTTAGTTCTTCAGTGGAGGTTGGGGAGGGGGGTGTTGTTTAAATATAACACTTGGAGGGAGGACAGGAAGCTAAAGCTTCAGTAAAACCACGTTTGGCTCACATGTCAGCTCTCCTGCTTGGGGCCTGCCTGCTGCTCTGTCGGTCAAGCATCTCCAGCCCTTAGGGACAGTTTCTACAATTAGCTACTGCCTTCTAAATAGGCTGCCTGTCCTTCCTCCATCCTGCCTGAGTGAGGGCACAGAAGGTACAGACAGACCATTACCACCGACAGAACAGCAATGGGGATCAGAAGCAGGGCGACAGGAGAATGCCTGAACAGGAGCTGAGTTCCAGACTCCAATCAATAGTTTAATTACCAAGTCTATATTTAGCAAGACAAGAGGGGGAGGGAGAGAAGAAGGGGTGGGTGGTGAGGGCCTCAGAAGAGCTGACCCATATTCTGCACCTGGCTGCAAAGGCTTGCAGTCCTGGCCAGGAGTTCCTGGCCTTGTGCCTTTTAGAAGCCAAGACCTGTGCCCAGGAGGTGTTTAGGCATCAAGAGCTCAGTGGTTGCCGCAGACCTCATCAGAGAGACACACAGGTCCTCAGTACCGTCCTTTGATCTCCCTCTGCCCCAGAGCGGGGGACAGGGCTGGCCAAGGGTCTCAGGCAGGGTCAGCGTGACTGCAGGGTCACTGCTATTGCCTTGGCGGTGGCATTGACCACAGTGACAGGAAGCCTCGCAGCAGGGAGCACAGCAGGGATGTCTCTAGGGACCCTCTGCATGGGCGGGACATTGGGGCCTTCCAGAGTGTCCAGGATCCCTAAAGAAGGAGGAGGATGAGTGAGAACCGGCTGAGCATGCCCCAGGTCAGCTCATCCAGCCCAGTCCCCCACACAGACCCCCCGGCCACTTACCCTCCACCACCTTGTGGTAGGCAAAATGCAGATAGAGCAGGAAGAGCATGTGTAGAGCGGCCAGTGTGCCACAGAGGAGCAGCCGCTGGGTGGGGCCTACAGTCCGGGACACCAACACTGCCACCTAGGGCCACAGGTATACATTTCAGAAGGCCTGTTTCCAAAGGGTTGGATGAGGATACCCAGGGCAGAAGCTGGAGAGCCCTTTGTGGAGTGGACAGCAAACCTGCTCAGCTTACCATGCGCAGGGTGGAGAGCCCACCCACCAGCAGCCAGAAGAGGTAGAAGAGGGAATGAAGGTGAATGATATAGGTGATGGACAGGACAATACAGTGCCCGAAGAGGCCATAGCCCTGGGGAGAGAGATGAGAGGGTCATCACTTGGGCTGGAGTGGCCTTCCGCCCCTTGGTGGGGTCTTTTGGCCTGCTCCTCCCACCCCAGGTCCACAGACTTCTGGAGAGCAGCAGACCAAGACCTTCCTTATCTTAGGCTCTCCCTGCCCACTCCCAGGCTCAGCTCCTTACCAGCAGTGCCAGCATCTGGAGCATGGTGATTTGGGCATTGCACAGGTATGCAAGGAAATAAATGAACGATGAAACACCCAGCCAGTATCCGAAGCAGGTGCCAATGGCTGTGCCCATCAGGGTGCCCTCACGCTGTGGGGTGAAGGCTCTGCTTAGGGCACCTCTGATCTCAGCCTCACCCAGGGCTTTCTGCAGGGGGCTGCTCCTGTCTCACTCCACCATCATATTCTCAGGCAGTTTGCAGCCTCCACCAGCCACGCCCCTCCCCAAGGCCTGTGTCCTGCTTACGATAATGGTATCAGACGTCTTCATCCCATGGAGGAGGATGGCCACCAGTGTGAAGACCAGCATGAGAGGTCCATAGAGCTCACCTGCGACTTTCTGACAACACATAACACATTCAGACTGGAGGCTGCAATGTCTCTTCTCCTCACACCTTCGCAGGCTTGGCCTGGTAGCCCACCCTCTACCCTGATGCCTCCCCCTCCTCTGCAGACATGCCTTTCTCTAGTCACCTGGGGGAAGTTGACCATCTTGACAGGGATCATGGACTCCAGGAGCCTGGGAGAGGAGAGGAGAGATGAGGGCAGAGGCAGCTATGCTGAGGCTCTGGAGGGCAGGGTCTGACTCTTACTCATATGTCTACCACCAGGGAACAGGGCTGGCCCAGAGGACATACTGGATAAGAGGGGAGCGGGAGGGGAAAGACAGGGAATGAAACAATCACTTTGAGGAAGGACAGCCCTCTGAGGTGAGTGGGGCAGCAGCTGTTCAGAGACCCTGGAGACCAGAGGGTCGGACGCTGACCTATATGGCCTATAGAAGGCAGGCAGACATCTGCAGAGGGCACCCAAAATGCAGAAGCGCTGGGAACAGCACAACTACTGAGGAAGCACGACACTGCGTGACGCTTTCTGATGACTATTCTTCTAGGCAGTGAGCATTTTTCTTGAAATATATACTTGAAGTGGTATGAAAATCCACACACAATAAAAAGAGATCATTTCTTTGTCTATGGCCACTACACCTCAGTTATTCTTGTTTTTTAGCAAGGTTTCTTGAATTGTTCTTTTGAATTAAGATATTATTTCCTCTGGGAAGCCTCCCTTTTTGGACCTTGCAGCCTTTCTGGGCTCAAGTGTGTCCCATAGTCACACTAGAGTACTCTGTTGTGACTGCACTCAATGTCAAGGCTCCCGCCTATCTTCACCAATGAATCAGATATCACAGAATAAAAACTCAATTTATAGTGGCCCCAGGTTTTGTATCACCACTATTTAAAGGAAGAACAAAGAACCAAGCCAGGATTGAATCCAGTTCTTGAGAAGTCTGCCAATGACTATGCTCTGATACTCAGATGGACGGGCTGTTTTGATGCCAGAGAGAAAAGAGTCAAAAAAAAAAGGGATAAAGGCAGCTGAGCTTGCTCTTGAGGAGTCCGACCCAGGAATGAGAACGTACAGCAGTTTCAAGAGCCACCTGGGAGAAGAAAGTGGAGCTGTCCTGGCAGAGGACCAACTGGGACGTGAGAACACAGCAAGTGCTGTTTGAGCGAGGTGTGGCGGGAAGATGGTACCACACTAAACAGAAGACACGGCCAGTATCTGGCTGCAGTCTGGATGAAGGTCAGACTCTCTGGGAAGGTTCCTCACCTGCTTCGGACCTGGGCAGGCTCCACATCAAAGTAGGGTCTCAGGATGTCGATGTTGGCATACAAGCTGAAGGCCCTGGACGCTTGTCTCTTCCCTGCCTGCCACATCTGAAGGAAGATGGGTATTATGAAACTCTTGGCTCTAGACTGTTACCCAGTCTCGGTTAGATTTCTGTGTAATTCTAACTGGAAACCTACATCAACTTGGGACATACATGGGTCCGCTTTCCCATCTGCTTACCTGATCAGCCACCTGCCGGCTCAGTTGTCCCTTAAAGCCTTTCATGCCAAGGAACTCGCCATCCTCTTCCTCGGCAGCAGCTGCATCAGCATCTACTTCTTCCTCACGCAGGCGCTGATGCAGCTCACCCATATCCTCGAAGCTGGAGCCTGAGGTATCATCCATGTTCTCCATATCGATCACAGCAGAACCCCCACCCTGTGAAGACATTATTCCTAGAGTGAGGAACCCTTCTGTCGCATCCTTCTGTCCTCTGCTCATCTTGTGGTTTGAGCCTTTGCTCTTGCACTGATGAGGATACTGGGACTGCTACTCGTCGGCCATACTCCTTCCTTTCACTGCTGACACAGCTCTTGGTTGCCACACTTTTGTAGTTCAGAAAACCTACTACTTACCTGCAATTCACGTTGTTTTCAAGCCTATGCTCACAGTATATCCTTGGGGAGTGCCAGTGAATCCTACCCTCTAGCCGTACACTTTGTATGACCCAGACAGACCTTCCAACCTGTCCACAAAGCTCCGGGCAGGCACAGAGACCCGAGGCCCGCTGGAGCCTTGGCCTGGCCCTTTCACGTAGCACAAGCCCCACCGACTTTCGCTCAGAGAGCGCAGAAGGTGTTGCAATGGAGCCGACCACCAGGCCGCGCGAGAGAACAGCAACCACACTTGGGACGGCCAGCAGCCCGGGGGCTGCTGGTAGCCTGAGTTCTCAATACCTGGATGTTTTCTTCGAAGCCGCCCCACTCGGGGCCAGCTCCATTCCGGACGCCGCTGGCCGGCGCCGCCGTAGCCGCCATGTCCCTCGAGGCTTTCCGTCGCTGAAACTCGCGCGCCTGGGACTAGCGTGAGACCTGAGCCCGAGTGAAGAAGAAAGACGTCCGGAGAAGAGAGAGGGCGAGGTAATCCCAGCCGGAATGCAAAAAAGGAGAAACCCGGATGTTTGGCCTCTATTGACGTCCGGAAGTGAAGGACGTGGACGGAGGCGGGGCATGATATCGCGACATTTAAGAGTTCAGGAGGCGGAGCGTTGCCTCGGAGACGGCGACGGGCCTCTTGTACGCATGTGCGGATTCGGAGCCTTCACTTGCGGCGAACGGTGGGAAATGGCGGCGGCTCAGGCAGTGGAGGAAATGCGGACTCGCGTGGTTCTAGGAGAGTTCGGGGTTCGCAATGTAAGCTCTGATCTGGACTCAGGAGGAATGAGGGCGGCGCAGGGAGGAGAAGGTCTGGTCTGGGGCTGGACCTCACTGCCCTTCCGTGAACAGATCTGTTTGTTCTAGGTCCATACCACTGACTTCCCGGGTAACTATTCGGGTTATGATGATGCTTGGGACCAGGACCGCTTCGAGAAGGTGGGTGGCGCCGGAGGTGTCCAGACGGCTTGAGGGGCCAGACCTCACAAGTTGGTTTTGGGGTTGGGGGTTGCTGCTTTCATGAAACGAGCCATGTGCTACGCGTTCCATGGACGGGCCGTCAGTATTCACTGTCGGTGGGGTAATTGACCACGTGAACAAATGATAACAGTATAATGAAATAGCGGTGAGGACGGCTGGGATAGGGTGGGGAATCACGTAGACGCACTTAATCCATCCAGTTGGAGGGACATAGTTAAGGGTCAGTGAAGGAATTGACTTCTCAATTAAGCATTTAACTTTGAATAAAAGCTGAGCTATGAAGGCGTAATTGGAGCGTTATTATAAACGCTTGTGTAAAGTTTGCCCTGAGCCTGTTCCAGCAGTAAATTGTCAGATGTCAGTACGTCGGCGTGAGTGGCAGGCAAGATTGGGGTGTATCTTAAGCTCTGCAGGTTAATAGCTTTTTTGTTTGTTTTTCGAGACAGGTTTCTATGTGTATCCCTGGCTGCCCTGAAACACGCTTCTGCCTCCCGAGCGCTGAGCTTAAAGGCGTGCACTACCACGTCCGGCTTAAAGAGAATTTTTCAGACCAAATTTTGCTACATTAATAGCTGAGAGGGAATGAATTCTGGCAAGTCTGCTAGATAAGTGTATGTGAGCTGAGATGGAGGGCACGATGGATTCCACTGACAGTGGGAATGGAGCACAGACAGTGAGAACTAACCAATATGTGTCATTGCTTTGGTGAGGGCTGTGTGTGGAAAAAAGGACCTTGTGACTTTCAGGACGTAAACACTTTTGGGGGGGGGGGCTTATGTGTTTACCTGCATGTGTATTTGTGCACCATGTGTTTGGCTGGTGACCTGGGAAATCTGAGGAGGAAGTTAGGTCCCCAGGAACTGGTGTTAGGGATGGTTGTGAGCCACCATGTGGGTGCTGGGAACTAAACCAAGTTCTGCAAGAGCAGTGAACTGCTCTTAACTGGGGAGACCTATATTGATGATGGCTGATTGTGTCATTTGGTAAACAGGAGAACAAGAGCAGTAATACATTTAAATTCCTGTATGTGAAGTGTACAGGTCAAATGGATGAGGTTTGAAGTGAGATCAAGTGAGACCAAGTTTTGGGAGTTGCTAGTAGTCATTTAAACCAAGAGTGTGGTTGAAGTCACCCAGGATATTAGAACCTGGAAGAAAGTACTGTGTACCTGGTGAGTGGAAGAGAGGGTTTAGAAGGAATGTCAGGTGAGAGAACTAAACTGGTGTTTAGAACCAAGGGAATAGTCTGATCCCAGCACTCAGGAGGCAGAGGCAGGTGGATCTCTGTGAGTTCGAGGCCAGCCTCGTCTACAGAGCTAGTCCAGGACAGGCTCCAAAGCTACAGAGAAACCCTGTCTCGAAAAAAAAAAAAAAAAGAAAAAAAAGAAAAAAACTGGTATAGGGGCTAGAGAGATGGCTCAGAGGTTAAGAACACTGGCTGCTCATCCAGAGGACCTGAGTTCAATTCCCAGCACCCAACATGGCAGGTTACAACTGTCTATAACTCAAATTCCAGGGGATCTGACACTTTCACACCATTGCATAAATGCATATAAGATAAATAAATTACTTAAATAAAGTATTTAAAAAGAAACTGGCCTAAGTAGTGTGGGAAGTTCTGCTCTTTAGTACAGTAGCCTTTGTGGGTTGTTTGTGTGGAGCCATATTGCTTAGATTCTTCAACTTAAAACAAAACTGGGAAGCCAGACATAGTGGTGTACACATTTAATTCTAGCACACAGAAGAAGGGGTATGTATTTCTGTGAGTTTGAGGCAAGCCTGGTCTACATAGAGAGTTCCAGGACAGCCAGGGCTACACAGGGAAACCGTGACTTTAAAAAAAAAGCAGCAGAAAAAGACAAAAGCAGACAAGCTTCTTATGAAACTCAATAATGGGCTGGAGACAAAGGTCTAGTGATCATGTGGGTAGAGGAGTGCTTAGGATGAGAGAGGGTGGAAACGTTGAGAGACATTACCAAGGTGGGAGTGATCACAGAGGGAGGTATGAAGTACACAAGGAAACAGGTGCTCACAGTTTTTTCTCGATCTCTAGAATTTCCGTGTGGACATAGTACATATGGATGAAAATACATTGGAGTTCGACATGGTGGGGATCGATGCTGCCATTGCTAATGCTTTCCGGAGAATTCTGTTAGCTGAGGTAGTAGATGTGAGAGGGCTGGAGTGGGGAAACTGTCGTCATCACCTCATTTGTAGAAATAACCCTGAAGCCGTCCCTCCCAGGCAGATGGGACGGGTCACAGCTCTAAGATGAGCGTGCAATGACTACATAGTGAAACCCTGGCTCAGAAATCTGAAGAACAAAATAAACTGTCTCTTATTTTCCCAGGCAGGGAGGGAGGTGGAGATCAGTTGGGTTTTGCAGTTGGTTGATTCTGCTTTCTTGGGCAGGTGCCAACAATGGCCGTGGAAAAGGTTCTGGTGTACAATAACACATCCATTGTCCAGGATGAGATCCTTGCTCACCGCCTGGGGCTCATCCCTATTCTTGCTGATCCTCGTCTGTTTGAATACCGGAACCAAGGTGAGGCTGAGATGAGATTCTGATTTAAGTGGAGGAACTGTTCTGAAGTTGATTGTGGCCTCAGATCCCAGGTTTACTACTCTATGGCCTTAGTCAAGGTAGTTAGCATTTTGTACGTTGGCTTTCTTCTGGGAGAACACTTGCCCTTGCTGTAACTTTGTCTGTACATAAAGGCTTTCAGCACTTGGATGTACTTTAATTCTTTAAAAGCTCTGTGTGCACGTACACATGGCTGTGAAGGTCAGAGGACAGCTTTGGAGTAGGTCTTTGCGTGGATTCCAGGGACTGGACTCAGGTCTTCGAGTTTGCCTGACATCTTTACTCAGAGCCTTCTTACCATACCAGCCCCATCACTAGTTAAGCGCTCAGGCCAGGCATGGCACACGGCTACTCCTTGCACTGGTGGCTGCAGGCTGCCCGGGCTGTCAAAACCCTGTTCCAAACACAACAAAAACCTGCTTCCTCACTTGTACAGGGGAGGAGGAAGGAACAGAGATAGACACTCTGCAGTTTCGGCTGCAGGTCAGGTGTACCAGGAACCCCAATGCTGCTAAGGATTCCTCTGACCCCAATGAACTCTATGTGAACCACAAAGGTGAGCAGTGGCAAGGAAGAGGGCCCACAGGCTGATGGGTGCTAATTTTAGGATCTGGGATCTTCTGACATATTTCCCTCTAGTATATACCAGGCATATGACATGGGTGCCCTTGGGAAACCAGGCTGACGTCTTCCCTGAGGGCACAATTCGCCCAGTGCACGACGATATCCTCATTGCCCAGCTTCGGCCTGGCCAGGAGATTGACTTGATTATGCACTGCGTCAAGGGCATTGGTGAGAGCCCAGCGAGTCTGCCCTGGGTGGGGGCCAGTCTGATTGCCTCAGTGCATGGGGCAACCAAGGAGCTCAACTGGGGTTGTTGTCCCTGGCACTGGAGAATAACAGAGTTTCTCATAGGCAAAGATCATGCCAAGTTCTCACCAGTGGCAACAGCCAGCTATAGGCTCCTGCCAGACATCACTCTGCTTGAACCTGTGGAAGGGGAAGCCGCTGAGGAATTGAGCCGGTGCTTCTCACCGGGTGTGATCGAGGTTCAGGAAGTACAAGGTAATCAAGACTTGAGTGTCTTTTTGAAGGCAGCAGAAAAGACCTTAGACTTGACTAAGCTAAGATGTAACATTGTTTTCCTCAGGTAAAAAGGTGGCCAGGGTTGCCAATGCTCGGCTGGACACCTTCAGCAGAGAAATCTTCCGGAGTGAGAAGCTGAAGAAGCTTGTGCGGCTCGCCCGTGTTCGGGACCATTATATCTGTAAGTGGGGGTGGGATTGTGGTGCTCTCTGGATTTTGAACTAGGTAAATCCTGCCAAGGCTAAAGTGTCTTTTTGGTCCCTAGTTTCTGTTGAGTCAACTGGAGTTTTGCCGCCAGATGTGTTGGTGAGTGAAGCTGTCAAGATACTGATGGGGAAGTGCCAGCGGTTCTTGGATGAACTAGACGCGGTGCAGATGGACTGAGGCTTCCATAGCACTTCTGGGATGGTCTAATTTTCTTCAGTCAATACATTTTATTAAATGTGCCACAGACTAAGACTTATGCCTTTGTAAGGCCTTTGATGTAAATAAATTGATATGCTAGCAAAAACTTTTTCTCAGAATTACTTGTCTAAAAATAAGGAGCCTTGCCTCAGAGAGGTTAACACTAACAACTAAGGACCAAGCAAAGGTGTCCAGGTCCTAAAGCTGTCTGAGAAAGGCCGATTACACTAGCTATAGGGGCACCTGTCTCCTGGGCTTCCAATGGAAAGGCTGTCCTTAGTTTCAGCCATGCTGCCACTGCCTGCTCCACAGAAGACAGCCATTTCCTTCTGCTGGCCACAGATAGAAACCTGACTGCCCAATAGCTTGGCTGGCCATCAACAGGTTCTGTTAGTCCATCCAACAGGATGCTCCTGAGTAACCTTGGAGGAGTGACTCATTTGAAAAAGGAGGATTGGGCCCTTTGTGTAGGAAAGATTTTTACTGACATGCAGATGTCCTTTAGAGTTAGCGTTTCTACAAAAGGTTCTATAAACAATAGAAAATTTCTAGCATGAAGTCATAGGATGTTAAAAATATTACAACATAATAAATACAACTACATCCTCCACAGCCCAAACCAGACAGGAGTAGGCAGCTATCAAGTTTGGAGGGAAACACTGGAATCACCTTGACAACCTGTAGACTCCAAGCACCACGCAGAGTGGGATGGCCTTGTGCAGCTGTAGACAGTGACCTGGCACTCTGGTTCCCATTTCCCAGCGTTTACTTGCCAACCTAGCTGTGTGTGCCTGCAGCTTGTACCAGGTCCGAGTGGGCCTGTCAGAGCAGACACACAGGCTAGATCTGCCTTTTGGAAAGGCAGGGCCAGGTCTCACACTCATCTTGCTTTGCTTGTGTCCCCTCTAGGGATGAAGCAACTGGAGTCAAGAGAAACTTTCAAAGGCACCTGGACTCAGCTAGTCCCAAAAGGACAGTGGCTTTGCTAGCTTGCCAGATATGAGATTAATTGGTCTGGATGCAATTGGTGTCATGTGATACTGAGTAGGCCCTGAGGCTGGGGAAGCCCTTAAGGGTCACTCAGAAGGGCAGGATGTGCATTTTAAAGAATTAAACTCTGCCCAGCCCTTGTCCCTGGATACTGTGCTCAGACTTTAGCAAAAGCCTGTACCATGGATCCCACCAAGTGACCAGATTCTTGCTTAAGATAAGGATGAGAACAGGCTTAGTATGGTTCAGCATGTAGCACCTAGGCCAGACATGCCCCTGGGAGTGGAGAAGGGCCCCTGTCAGCCCAGCAGCAAGGGGCTCAAGTGGGTCCCTTGCAGTCCAAGAGGAACTGGCTGAGCCCTTGCAAGTGTGGTCAGTGATGTTGGGCACAGCACCCCATCCTGTCCATGCTGGTGTAGCTGCTCTGGGGGAAGGCCATTGTGCTCCCACTTTTCTTGGAAAAGCCCAAATTGCAAGTTGAATGCCACCATCTCCCTAGGGAATGCCACCATCTCCAGAGGGTGTCTCTGTGGGACGGTGTCAGTCCTAACTCCCTTCTCTCAGCACTTGAGTAGAGTGACTGGCCCCACACAGGGCCACTCTTGTCCAGCTGGTCCCGGATCTGAGCATCTCCAGGCTGATGGGGTGGAAAGGGAGGTGGCAGTACAAGGGCCTAGAGATGAGCTACAAGGGGTAGAAGAGATGACAACGAAGGCCAGAGAAGGATGCCCAAAAGCTTGATTCACGGTTCAAAGATGGTGGCCAGTCCACCCCCCTCACTGTCCAACACTTCTGTCCCCAGCATTGGTTTTGGTTTTTTGAAAAGCGTGGGAAGGTTCTTAATGTGAACTTCTTTTCGAAACTGTTCTCCCAAGGGTTTCTGTAGAGAACAAGAGAAAACTGATGGTGGGTCTGAGCTGTGGACCCCTACCTTACACACACACACTCAGAACAGTCTGTGACTCGTTGGTTTTGAATTTACCCACAACAGTCTAAGACAGCAAGCAAGCAAGCGTGGGGCTGGGAGCCGTTACAGGGATGGAAGACTTACCCCGATGCAGCCGGCGATGAGGCGTTTGAAATGGTCCTTCCGGCGCTTATCAGCTGCTTTTTGAAGGGAGGGGTTTAAAAGCTTGCAGTCAAATTGGTCCAGAGACTCCTTGTGTATTTCAGGGACCTGCTCCATTATTGCTCTTATCTCTAGATACCTGGGGCGCTAGTTAAGCAGGGAATGAACTCAATGGATGAAGGTTTGGCCTGCCACCTTCCCCATTCCATGGCAACCCCCCCCCCCCCCCCGCCACCCAGGGGCAGCATAAGCAATATGGCAGATGCCTGGGTTTGGGGCACAGCTCAAGATCATGGGAGGCAGGTTGAGTGAAGCGGCTAGACTGCCAGCCATCTTGCCCTGACGCTCCACTTACCAGTGTCTCGTATATCTGGAAGGCCAGGTGGACCAGGGAAGCCATGCACCCATCATGCTGCCCATGTATCTGCAACCCTTTCAGCACACTGGTGAAAAGCCATGTGACAGCATCTGCGAGCAGGGTCCCAGACATCACCTGGGAAGACAGCTGTGCTCAGGAGCCACGAGCCTCTGAAGGGCCCACATCCCAGTTCTTCGAACTGACTCAGTCTACGAGGCTGACTTCAACTTCCAGACAGGAAAGGAAAAGGTGGCAAGGACTCTGACACAGCCTCTGTCATGTTCTGCATACTCAACCAATATGGCTATTTTGAGGGCTGTGGAGCCTTTAGCAGTTGGGGCCTGACTGGCAGAAGCAGGTCACAGGTTAATTGTTAGGCCCGCCCCTGGTCAAAACCTGTGCTCTTGGCTTCCTGTCTGCTGAGATAAGAGGAGCTATCACAATATGCTCTTGCCATAGTGAACTTAGCCATGCTTTACCCACTGTAGATTAACCCCCAGAGATCAATCAGTCTATCTTGGGTGAATTTGGCCACAGCAATACAAGAGTTAACTAACGGGCTATAGGCCTGCAGTCTCAGCTATTCAGGAGTGGCAAGGAGGCAGCAAGACTTCAGGGTTTCTGGAGTTCAAGAACAGCTTGGGAAATTTAGTCAGACCCTTGTCTCAAAATAAAAAAGAAAAAGAGATTTGGGGGTATAGTCAGTGGTAAAGTGCTTGCCTAGCATGCTTGTAACCCTGGGTCCACCCCCACCCCTAAAACAATGAATGAAGCATACTTGTTTGAGGAGAGGCCAGCAGAGCTGTGAAGTTGCCCTCTGGCAAGACAGAGTATCCTTCCAGGTCAGAGAGCTGAAGGCGGTAATTAATAGTGCTGTGCAGATGTCCTGAACAGGGAAGGAACAAAAGGGAACATTGGGAAATTAACAGTCAGGCCTTTAGTCCAGGCCAGCCAGGGCTATGCAATGAGACTCTGTCTCTAAAAACAGAAAGGTGGTAGTAGTGGTTGGGGGAGGGAAAGCTGTGTATGGGAGGGCAGATAAAAGCTGAGTCCCAGAGAGCAAATACCAGCAAGCTGCAGCAGTGTACCTGCATGTTCCTGAGAACATCTGCCCAGAGCAAGGAGAAAAGGTACCCCCAGTGCCCTCTACCCACCTCCTGCTGCATCAGGCACTTCCCCAACTCTGTGAGCTCTGCCACAGGCGGAGGGGTGACTTCAGTGGCCATCATCTCTTCATCTGTAAGCAATGCAGAACACTAAGCTCCATTCTTTCACAGCAAAGAGGGATACCCAAATGGAATGTCCTCAGCTGCCTGGGATTAAGCAGTGCTACACCACCCTCTCCCCCAGGCAGGCTGCAGACACTAGGACAGTTCAGATGTGAGTGCCCATGCTAACAGGCACGGGGTCAGGTACTGGAGTATAAAAGGAACAGCACGGTCCTTTCCCTGACAACCTACACAGTAAGGGAGATGGGCAATAAATGAATTTAATAAAATTAAAAATGCAAAAAAAAAAAAACAAAAGCAGAAGAGATTACACAGTGCGGGCCTGTGATGTTTGGCAGATTAGACATGAAGGCCTTGGAGGAGATATCATTTGAGAAGAGACTGAATGAGCAAGAGGTTAGGGTCATGTCCATCCCAGGAAGAAAACCACTTTGGACAGAGGACAGCAAGTAGTCCGGCACAAGACGACAGACAGCTAGATCTACCCTGGCTCTGTCTCCAGGGGTAGAGCTACAGATCACGTACCATCCCCATCCACAGCAGGAACAGCACTGTGGTCAGCAGTCTTTTTTGATACGCAGCAGGTTGCTAGAAGAGAGCAGAAGGTAGTATCAACCCACGGCACAACAGTCACCTCGCCAACTGATTCCAGGTTAGTTCTGGCCAGATGAAAGCTGGTGGGTAGATACTGTCCAATGACTAAATCAGCTTCACCATTAGAAGGAGGTATTCTGAGGATCCCAACCAGACTGTGGGTCGATCTTCCAGTCAGCCAGCTAGGGGGACATTACAAAGGACCAGGGAAGGTGACTGACATGTCCTTAACTACTTTGGGAATAAAAAAACCAATACTGAATTCTTCAACACTTCTGAAAATACAAAATTGATGTTCATGTCTAAGAACTGAACTTTTCCTATCTTGATCAAATAAGAAAGTTATTGCCAACATTAATTCAGGTTCCTATTTGGGATCCCTGTCTTCTTTTTTGGTACAATGTAGTTCACAACTCAGAACTTGTCTGACTGACTTAAGGACTATTAGCTTCTACTTGTTGGCCTGAACCTCTGCCACCAGCCTAGCCCGTGTGGGGCTGCTGAGTAGTTTCCCTGGTCCCCACACGCCACTTACTGATGAGGTCCATGACTTCTCGGGTTAACATCCTCACCAGTTGTTCCTCCAGCATCTCTTGAGACTCAGGGTTGTCCTCTGCAATCTCATCCTCTCCACTGCCAAGAACCAAGGGGCAAGTTCCGTGGGAGAGCAAAGGAAGCAAGAACCAGGAAATGATCACCCTCACAAGCACCCCCACACCCAGGCCATTCCTCTTCTGGTATCCCCAGAGTACATCAGAGATAGACAGCAGTCCACTGAGAGACCTTATCTCTTGTGACTCTGCTTGGTTGGATGGAGAGCTCAGGATCAAAACCTAGAGTAGGTAAGAGGAAGGTCCCCCACAGGAAAGCTTAATCTCACCATCAGCCTGTCCCAGACAAAGCACCTGCCATGCAAGCTGGGAATGACTATACCAATGCTACTCTAGTCAAACCCTGCCCAACCCAAAGCTGGCTGTTGGCTCCCGCGCTGAGGGTTGGTCATTCCTTACCACAGCGCGCTCCTCTGGATGATGACGTGCCACTTCTGGGAAAGCCTCTGAAGAAACAAGAGGAGGAAGTGCTGGGATGGGGAGAGGCTGCAGCACATGGCATCTAAGGTCTACTTCTAATTTTTTTTTTCCTAAAGAGGCTCTTACTCTAGCCCAGGCTGGCCTAGAACTCACCATAAATCCCAGGCTGGCCTTAAACTTGTGAGTGATTCTCCCGTCTCAGCTTCTTTAGTGTTGGGATTAGAGGTGTAAGCGCCTCCACATAGCTATTCAAGTTTACTTTAAGCAGAACTAATTACCCAAAAAGAAACTAACTCCTTACATTAACCTAGAGACATTTTCTGTACTGTAAACTGAATTGTACTAAGGCCCAAATATGAAAAAGGAATTTAATATAGGAACTTCAATTAATGTTGGCAGTAACTTCTAGTATTGTCAAAACAGCAAAAAGCTTAATTCTTGGTCACGGACATCAATTTTCTGTATTCAGAAATGTTGAAGAATCCACTATTGGTCATTTAGTGTCAGTCCAAGGTCGCCAGGGATGTGTCAGTCACCTCTCAGGCCATTTAGTCCCCGCCTTAGCCCTAGCAGACTACCGCAAAGAACAGAACAAAGATTGAGTTTCTGTTACCTTACTTCACTAATGACAAGGGCACATGTCCAGTACCTGCTTAGATTAATGATACTTGGAGAAATTTTGGGTCTCTCTGGGCACATCTGTTCTTTGTTGAGCTGGACAGACCCAAGGGAAAGAGTTCCTTAATCATTTCTTCTGGCAGGAAGACGGGAGTGGAATTTACACGTGAAGGCACCCAAAGCAACGAAGCTGCTCAGTTCTTTGGAGCTCCTCGGCCTCCTGGGAGGCTGCTCACAGCCAGCCCGGCAGGGGCAGAACCCTTCAGAATCAGTCACTCATCTCTGTGCCTTACATGGCGTGTCCGCACATGTGAAGAGGCTAGAGATTGATGTCAGATGTCTTACTCTATCACTGTCCACCTTGGTTTTTGAGTGAGACTCTCCCTGAACCTGGAGCTTATCAACGAACAGTCTGTCTGGCCAGAGAGCTCCAGGGTTCCATCTATCTCTCTACCTCCCCAGTGCTGAGCTAACAGTGTGTGCCACCACATCTGGCTTTCCCATGTGTTCAGGGGCTCTAAACTTAAGCCCTTATGCTTGTGGTCACTTTAGAGACCACGCCCCAGCATGGACCATTCACTTCAGAGTGCTCTGCCTGTTCCCTGACCCACTTACCATGTGGAAGTAGGTGAAGAGAGGTCCAAGGATGGGAGCTAGGAGGGTTTCATAGTGTTCTGGGGGACAGAAGAGCACGAGAGGCTTCACAAAGACACGTGCGACCATGGGTTAAGAAGTCTTAGCAATGAGCAGACCCTTCACTTTCCAGCCAACAGGCTGTGCTGCTGGGCAGTCCACTATACAGAACATCCAAGATAAAAGGAACATCCTACGATAACAGGAAAACCCCCTCATTGTCCTAGAATCCTAAGCTGCATATGTACTCAATTATTTTGTATTTTTAGCTTCTATTTAGCTGTATATTATAGCCCTGGGTTGCTAAAAGAATAGAAGAATTAAAGACACCCTCATATAAAAGGGTCCAAAAGATAATGAAATCTTGGGTGTTCCTTCAAAAGAAAGCACCCAGCTGGGTGTACAAGCATTCACCTGTAGTTCCAGCTACCCAGGAGGCTGAGGCATGAGGGTCATGTGTGCCCAGGAGTTCCAGCTCAGCTTGGAGAACAGTGAGACTATCATTCAAAACAAACACCAAAACCCCAGCATTCAGGAGGTTAAAGAAGGAGAAGGAGAATGGCATGTTTAGGGATAGCATAGACTACATATTTAAAAAGTCCCTGGCAAAACCAAACCAACCAAAAAATGAAGCACTCAGCAAAATATAGAAAAAGAAATAAATTTAAAACTTCTATATTTCTAAGCAGTAGGAAGACAATAATTTCCACCCAGGGAAAAGCTCAGGAGGTTTTTTAGACACTCAACCCTTAGTCTGAGCTGCCCTCCTGTTTTCCCCTCCCTTCCCTACTTACTTATTAATTCATTTGAACTCCTCTCTCTGTAAGAGGGCACAATGCACATAAGCCTACAGCCCCACCTGCTCCTGGTAGTTAAGCTTCCCTTCCCCTGTCCTGTCTCCAATTCCTGATCTTCTAGGTCACTTAGAGCCATTTCAAGGATATGAAGCATAGATTTAAGCCGGAAGTCAGGAATATTGTTCAAGTTGACGAAGGCTGAACCAAGGAGCTGGGTGGAGAGGCCCTCTACAGTGTAGAAATCTTGCTGCATGGAAGGGCCTGCCTTCCCTAGGATATGATAACTGTAAGGCAAATAAGCACCGGTGATAACTAATACTCAATAGTGTCAGTCCTACGGGTTGGTCAAGATTCTCTAATATTTGGTTCACCGAGGCTACAGCTCTGAGTGTAGTGTGCACGGAGCCAAGTATCACTAAACCCGACACCAGGACCCAAAAACAAAACCCAGTCCCATGAGAATCAGACTACAAGCATTAAGCAGTCAGAACAAGTGCAAGTTCGCTTCTCTACTTCTGGGGCCTCATCATTACGCACTAGAAGCACACAGCGGGTATGAACTTCAGTCTTGGCAGGACTGTGAGGTGCATACAACAGTCAGTCCGTACCGCGGGAAAGCAGCTGCTCCCCTGGACTTACCACTCCCACCAACTCCGCTCCACCACCTGCTGCCGCTCACCTCCACACTACAGTTCTTGGTCAGAAGTCTCTGTTGCCATCCCTACAAGCTGAACATTCTGGCAAGGGAGCAGGCAGCAGTGCTGGGGCCTTACCAGTTTTCATAGAGGATGCCAAAGAAACGCTGCATCCTCTCCAAAGTCGTTTTGTAGACAGGGTGTTCGTTGACTTCCAAGAGAGGCTGAGGTAATCCTACAAACAGACGAACAAAATGGGTGGGAACAGGCTAGCATATGCAGGCAGGCACACATGTCTGTCTGTGAACATGTGTGCTCTATTCCAAAGCAGTTGGCGGCATAGTCTAGGACGTAGAGTACAAAGAGTTCTCGGGAAGGCGTTCGGCTTTCCCCTCCCTGCCATCCTCTCCTGACTGGGCACAAGCACATGCCAGGTAAGCTGTATCCCATCCGAGTATCTCTTCTTGCATCTGACATAGTTAGCTTTTACTGGTTCTTCAAGAAACAACTTCCGAGATCAGATTCGAATATATCTAGCACCTTGGTGAAGGCTTTGCCATATTGGCTAGCATTTCCAGTGTGTATAATGGAGAAACATGGGTCTACCACTTACTACTACTTGCACACTAAACTGAAGGAGGGATTTTTTAAAAAATTTATTTACTTTTTTAATCTTCTTTTTTTAAGTTTTTCTTTTCATTTTACATACCAGGCCCAGTTCCCACGCCCTCCCCTTTTCCTCCCCTCCCCTACTCCCCCCATCCCACCCCTCATCCACTCCCCAGAGAAGGTAAGGCCTCCCTTGGAGAGTCAACAAGCCTAGCATTCTATGTTGACGCAGGACCAAGCTCCTCCCTGCTGTGTCAAGGCTGAGCAAGGTGTCCCACCCTAGGAATGTGTTTGAAGGAGGGATTTTTTGTGGAATAATCTTTTTGTACACTGTGAAGATGTGTCTTTGCCAAGGTGCCTTCTGATTGGTTTAATAAAGAGCTGAATGGCCAATAGCTAGGCAGGAAGAGGTTAGGTGGGACTTCTGGGCAGAGAGAAGAACCTAGGCACAGGAGAGATACCAGAGGAGACAGAGAGGAATCAGGAGATGCCAGATGGAAGAGAGGTAAAAGCCACGAGACAAAATGCAGATTACGAGAAACAGGTTAATTTAAGTTCTAAGAGCTAGTGGGACAAGCCTAAGCTACAGGCCAAGCTTTCATGATTAGTATCCATGTCGGTTTTTTGTGAGCCAGCAGCCTAAAGAAAAATCCTCTACAGGGATTAATAGGGAAAAGTCATTCAGAAGACTCTGATAGTTCAGATGAGGAAGATCAATGGCACAGAAGCTCTTTAGCACCTCTAGGAGCTCCACAAACATATTTCCTGACAAGTCATAGAGGTTAGGATGAACTCAGCAAGGAGGTAAAACCTTCTTACCTAATATTGTTGTTTTTTCAGATTCAAGTATATCCAGAACCTTGGTGAAAGGCTCTGCCATTTTGGCTAGAATTTCCGGTGTGTATAAAGTATTGTGGGTTCTGAAAAAAATAAGGATGTTATGGAAACATCTGGCTACTCTTTCAGATCGATTCCCCCATCAACATTACTCACAGCAGAGGGAAAAGAATTCCCCAGAGAAAGATGCAGCTTTTGAAGCTGTTAACTACAGAGCATACAGTCTCCATGGCGTAATAACACACACCAAATCCTGAGAGAGCAGGACAGCATCACAACAGAGTGAATCAAAAGCAAATCCTGTTAGACTTGAGATGCATAAACTGATAGAAATGTCAGCAACACTGTATGTGCAAAGCGCAGGTCAGAGTAATATGACCCATCTTTCAATTCTCTGCCTCTATTTTTGGAGCACAGACCTAGCAATAGTCACCACAGCTTCCTAGAAGAACAAACTCCAGACATGTTCCCCATCAAAATGACTGTGTTACTAAGGGACAATGACTAGGGACAGGACCCACCTCCTGTATACATTATTCATTGAATGATTAATTCATAGTCAGTAGCCAGTTTCCCCACTATAGCCTTTTTGGAGTGCTGGGGCCAAATCTAAGACCTTGTGTATTGCAGAAAAACATTCTTAATAGCGAGCATTACTTCTAGATTCCCCAACTTAATAATATATTCATGCCGGGTGGTGGTGGCATACACCTTTAATCCCAGCACTCAGGAGGCAGAGCCAGGTGGATCTCTGTGAGTTCAAGGCCAGCCTGGTCTACAGAGCGAGATCCAGGATAGGCACCAAAACTACAGAGAAACCTTGTCTTGAAAAAAACCAAAGAACAAACAAACAAATAAAACCCCACCAAACCATTTATTTATTTATTATGTGTTCCTGTAGACCGCGAGTTTGCAAGGCCAGGGAGGCCAGAAGGATCAGATCCCCTGGAGTTGGAGCTACAGGTGGTGGTTGTGAGCTGCCTAATGGGAGTGCTGCGAACCAAACTCTAGTCCTTTGGAAGAGCAGCAAGTGCTCTGCTCTTAATCTATGAGTTGTCTCTCTGGCCCTTCAGGTTTCTTTTGATTCAAAAAAGAAAATAAACAAACAAACAAAGAAACAAAGAAAGAAAGAAAGAAAGGAAGGAAGGAAGGAAGGAAGGCAGACAGACAGACAGACAGACAAGGTCTTACAATATAGCCCTGGCTGGCCTTGAACCCCTATTTAGACTAGGCTGGCCTTGAACTCACAGAATTTCCCACTTGTAGCTGCATTGATGCTATAGTATATGTAGTGTCAACAAACCTAGAGCGTTGATTATCAAGAAAGGATTACATTTACAATATCCGGTTTTTCAAGACAGGGTTTCTGTGTAGCTTTGTAGCCTGGAACTCACCCTGTAGCCCAGGCTGGCCTTGAACTCAGAGATCCGCCTGGCTCTGCCTCCTGAGTGCTGGGATTAAAGGTGTGCGCCACCACCACCTGGCCTGCTTGTCTCTTTAACTGAGCATAAACATTTAAGCATTTAAAAATCTATTCAAGTTTGTTTAGTCTGGCAGTATACTAAGAATATGAATGTAAGCTAAGGTCATTACTTAAAGTGACTGAAGTATTCAGAATGTGTTTTGGAATAAAAGAAAAAAATCATCTTTAATTGACTTGTGCACACTGCACATTCCATACTGGTGTTAATGCAGATATGTAGGTTACCGTTGAACATTAATGTGTTTTCAGAGCAAGGGGACCATATACCAATGAAAATGGGTGGCTCAGGTGATCCAGAATCTCAGAAGTGGCCCAGACTATTCTAGCCAGGACTTGACCATTATGCTAATTTTCTCAGAGTCCCTGAAAGATGCCAGTGCTCAAGACAACAAGAAGCAGTCTAGAGAACACAACACCCACAATCCCAAGAGGTACGGGGTGGGTAACTTTTTGGTCATTGCTCAGGGGGCTTGGTCACAGTTGTTATTGGTCATGGTCAGAGAGGATATGGGAATTAGATTCAGGGATCTCGTTCTGAGAAGAAAGAAGGGGGTACAGAAATGATAGAATAAAAGGGTAGATTACTGTATCTACTTTCAAAACAAAAAAACAACTAGTCTCAAATATTTTACATTGGTATGGATTTTTGCATATTGATACAAATTTAAAGTTATTTTTGTTAGACTGTACATGTTTCTACTTTTGTGTAAGATATTTCTGTATACTGATACAAATTTAAGGTTATTTTTGTTCTTTGTATATATTTCTATTCTTGTTTAGGATATTGTACCTATGTGGCTCATTTAAAAATGTAAAGTTTAAGAACTAAAATTTAAGTTTTAGTTCTTGAAAGCTATTTAGGATAATAAAGAAATACAGGTTAGTAGTTAGTCATCTATAATAATGAAACTAAGTCATGCTTCCAAGGACATACAAAGATATTTTAGATAGACGGTCTTCAAAAACACTTCAAAGACCTACAGAATATGGCATTTAAAATGTTTAATTAACATGGGCTTTTCATGAAAATGAGACACATCTGCTCCTGTCAGCACCAATTTACTTCAGAAAAGATGATGGGCATTGAAGAAACTCCATATGGAGTTTGCTTTCAATGTGGCAAAACTAGCCATTTGGATAAGAAACTCCGCTTGTCTTGACTGCAGACAGTATGCTGTTCAAATGGGACAAGCAGGACACAAAAGAAAGTGACTGCCAAATTTTGCCAAGACAAAGCGGGATAGTCCTTCAAAATTCCTGCTGCATAAAAGTTTCTCAGATACTCTGGACCTGCAGGCGGAAGATGGATGCCCCAAATTTGCAAAAGAACCTTGAGTGACTGTCCAGGCAGCCAGATGTCTGTCATTTCTATGTTTGGAAGTGGCTTGCACTATACTTTCTGTTTACTCAGGTAATATGATTATCCTTCTGGGATCTTTGATGAAGTTGAAGACTAGATAATTAGAAATGTATTATTCCTTAGTTATAATAGAAAGCAAATTAGGTTCAAAACTTTGGACTCACCAAGATAGGATAAATAATGAAGTATTTTCTATGAATCTGCCAAATACAAATGGACTGTATATTGTAAATGTAATCCTTAGTTGATAACTGTTTTTATTGTATATAGTTTTAGTATGTTAGAGTTCAACCTTTCACTTTTTAAACAAAAAAGGGGGAAATGTTGTGGGATAATCTTTTTTTGTACACTATGAAAAAGTGTGACTTGGAGCTAAGTGGCCAATTGTGAGGCAGGGTTTTCAGGGCAAGAGGACACTGGGAAGAAGGCAGGGAGCCACAGACACAGAACGGATAGGACACACAAAGTGGGATAGAGGTAAAAGCAACAAGGTAGAGAGTAAATTAGTAGAAATGAGTTAGTTTAAGTTATTAAGAGCTAATTAGGGTTGGGGATTTAGCTCAGTGGTAGAGCGCTTGCCTAGCAAACATAAGGCCCTCAGCTCAAAAAAAAAAAAAAGCTAATTAGAAATAAGCCTAAACTATGGGCTGAGCTTTCATAATTAGTAAGCCTCTGTGTCATTACTGGGGAGCCAACACTTTCAATGAAAAGATCTGTTTCCAAGAATGGACAAGCATGCAGTGTAGAGCACACAGCAGGTCACACTCATATGTGTACTTAGACTATCACATCTACTGACTCCTCACCAACATGCAGAGCACCTTCCTCTCCTAGAAGCCCTACTCATGGAGAGGGCACATAGTGCATCATCATTACTATTTTTTTATTAAATTTTTTTTTTTTTAAAGCTACGGTCTCACCAAGTATCTCTGGCTAAGCTGGAACTTCAAACTTAAGGAGATTCATCTGCCTATACTTCCAAGTGCTGGGATTAAAGGCATCTGCCATTATACTCAGCTTATTTAAATGTTTATTACACTTATTTATGTGGCTGTGTGCATGTGTGCACCATGGACCACATGTCAAGAGGTCAGAGAACAACCTAAGAGTCTGGTTCTCATCAGACAGTGGTAGGGATTGCCTTTAATCCCAGCACTGGGGAGGCAGAGGCAGACAGATCTCTGAATTCAAGTTGGGCCTGGCCTCAGAGTGACTTCCAGTACAGCCAGGTCTAAACAGAAAAACCCTGTCTTGAAAACCACACATACAAACAAGTAGAGAGAGAGAGGGGAAAAGTGGTGTTGAGTCTCATATATATATATATGAGAGAGAGAGAGAGAGGGAGAGGGAGAGAGAGAGAGAGGGAGAGAGGGAGTGTTTGGTTGTCTCCTTGCACTACCTGGATTCCAGGAACTGAACTCAGGCTGTTAGGATTGGTGGCAAGTCCTTACCTGCTGTAGCCTCTCAGTTGCACAACACTGGGATGAAGAGCAGACCTCACACATGGACCACTCTACCATTGAGCTATATCCCCAGCTGGCTTTGAATTCACTCTGTATTTGTGTATGTGTGTTCTTAAGACAGCATCTCATTATGTAAGCCCAAGCTTGTCTTGAATTTGCAGCAATCCTCCTGCCTCACCCTTTGGAGTACAGATGAGATTACAGTTGTGCACGACCACATCCAGCCTCTGATTTCACCACGTGGGTCTCAGGGACTGAACTCAGGAGACCAAGTGGCTAGTAGCTGTTCTGTTTGGGCAGAAACTCTCCTCTGAAAGGCTCATAAAAACTCAGGTAACTCATGAGAAGGCCCATGAGGCAACTCTCTGAAGTTCTAGAAACAACAAACAGTCCCTGAAAGAGAGGACACTACTCAGTGGAAGCTGCCTGTAAGTGGAGTGGCAAGCTCCAGGGATGCATGCTAGGCAGCCAAGACTCTCTCAGGAAAAAAACAAGACAAAACAAAATTGTGCTTTGCTCAATTTGATGTATTTTGCTTTCTGGGAACAAAATTTTCTCAGTTGTTTGGGACAATATTGATACTATAAAATAATCTGATACAATTACTCAGAAGAAATAAATTTAAACTTGACTCTGAGCAAATGAGCCTGATGTTTAAAAAAAGGGGTGGTGGTGGTGGTGGTGGTGGCAAAGTCTCCTTATATAGCCTTGGCTGGCATTGAACCCACACATGTCTGCCTGACTCTGCTCCCAAATGCTAGTATTAAAGTCATGTGAGAACATGTGCATCTGTTTTGTGTTTTGGGACAATATCTTGTGCCCAAGAGTCTCCTGTCTTAGCTTCCCAAGTGATGTGATTACATGTGATACTAGTAGCTGCATCAGTATACCTGGCTGCTATTTTCATTCATTAATGAAATGTGATCATAAAAAACCAAACTAAGCCAAATCAAAAAACTACAGCTGCCAGGCAGTGGTGGCGCATGCCGGTAATCCCAGTACTTGGGAGGCGGAGGCAGGTGGAGCTCTGTGAGTTCAAGGCCAGCCTGGTCTCCAAAGTGAGTTCCAGGAAAGCTGCAAAGCTACACAGAGAAACCCTGTCTCGAAAAACAACAAAACAACACAAAACAAAACAAAAAACTACAGCTGAGTATGGTAGCACTTGGGAGGAAGAAGGACCAAGAGTTCAAGGTCACAGTGAGTTAGAGACCAGCCTGGGTTATACAAACCATGTTTTAATATAAACAAAGCCCAAAGAATGACTACCCCCAAATAAAATTTAAAAACATAGCCAGGCATTGGTGGCACATGCCTTTAATCCCAGCACTTAGGAGGCAGAGACAAAGGATCTCTGTGAGTTCGAGGCCAGCCTGGGCTACAGAGTGAGTTCCAGGACAGCCAAGGCTATGTAAGAAACCTTGTCTTGAAAAACAAAACAGAACAAAACAAAACCCATAAAAGGGTCTGCAGAGATGGCTGGTGAGTAAAGTGCTTTCTATACAAGTATCAAGCTATAAGTCAGATCCAACCCAACCCCATGTACAAGCTAGGCATGGTAGTCCATGCCTGTCACACAGTACTGAGGTGGGTAGAAACAGGCAGATGCCAGGGGCTCTTTGGTCAGCCAGTCTTGCCAAACTTCCAAGTTTAGGTCAAGTTGGAGACTGTCTCAAAGAATAAAGCAGAGAAGTAAAGTGGAAAGACATCCAGACAACAGTCTCTGGCTTCTGCACGCACCCCCCCCCCCCACACACACACAAAGGGCTGGCAGGACGCTGTTACAAAGCAACAAGGAAAGAGCCAAAAACTTTTCATCATTCCCGTACACAGCTGCTAGGAGCATAATCAGTACACCACATCTGAAAGCCACCCTAGCTGTGAAAACTGAAAACATACGTAACTTACAACTCAGGAATTCTCCTCTGTGTATAACCAGCGGGATTGCGCAGACATTATGACATTCCGAAGAGTGTACATGCAGCACTGTATACTATCAAAACTGTCCAAAAGTCCGGCAGGGCCAATAAGACCGCATAGCCACACAGCAGAATACCATGTAGATAGTGAGAAGAAACAGCTACATGCAACTTGGATGGCTCCCACTCCATGTTATTGAGAAAAAGAAACCAGATACCAAGAAGTACATTTTTTAGAGTTTCACTTTTATAAAGCTCAAAAGTATACTTCTCATAATCAACAAGCCTGTACTGGCCAGCTTTCATTGGAATATGTCAGGGCATGTGACCTAGAAAAATGACTCTAACCCTTTAATGTATACATGAAACGCCCTGCTATCTTGTTAAAATTTGGAAACTGAAGGGGGTCCCTAATTCTGCCTTTCAAGCTACAGTGGCTGCTGGTCTCATAGGGAAGCCTAGCTCATAGGTGACTTGTTGAGCCAGTGGACATTTGGCCTACATGAGTCCAGTCATTGGTGAGAAATTCCTATTAGTGCACATGGACACCATCTGGGGAAAGACCACAGAAAGCAACGGCCCCCCAATAAGCCATTCCTTTACTGATAAAACTTTAAGTTAAAGAATCTTAAAAGTAGGCATGCAGAAAAAAGGGTTGGGAGGTCCCTTGGTGGTATGCTGTTGCCTTGAACTCTCAAGGCCCAGTTCAGTCCCCAGCAGTACCATCAAAATGACAGCAAGCCAACAAAAGAAAATAACAACATCAACAAACAAAACCCACATTTAAAAATGAGAAAATAAGCTGGGCGGTGGTGGCATATGCCTTTAGTTCCAGCACTCAGGAGGCAGAGGCAGGAGGATCTCTGTGAGTTCGAGGCCAGCCTGCTCTACAGATTGAGTTCCACGACAGCCAGGGCTATACAGAGAGACCCTGTCTTAAAAAACAAAACAAACACAACAACAAAAAAGAAATTAGAAAGCCCCATTCTTGGATAATTTCCAACCATGTATATATAGAGTGCACCTTACACAGACACCTTCACTGTCTTTAAAAAAAAGCTCCCCTCTCAAAAGAACCAGAACTAATTCAATACCACCAGTATGATCAGACATAAAGATTATAATTGACATTCTTGGGGTTAAAATAAAATACAGAATATTCTGACTCACCTTACAAGGGCAAGCAAATTGTCAAGAAGTCTCAGGATCTGCTCTGTGCAAGGGTTACGGAAGATTGGATTTCCACTGGGTGTGTAACCCACCAGAAACCCCCCAGTTCTGGCCTCTTCTAGGTCGGAAGGCCAGCTAGTTCGTCTCAAAACCCCCAGAATGCTGTGCACACAAAAGGTTATCTACAGAGAAGAATGAGAAACACAGCAGGAAATGAGTGGCCAAGCCCTGTGACATGTGATCACGGTGACGGCACAGTGACTGAGGCAGAGACAGGAAGAAGCCTCTATCTCCCACCCCATCAAGATTCCTGTCCTTGTCTTTATGGTCCAGTCCAAGAGGGGTCTTCTCACGGCCATTTTCAGGAGCAGTGGTAGCTCTCCCTTTTCCTTAGGATGTCTTTCCAGGGGTTTAACGACCCTTCATAGTACCTTGGGTAAAGGGTGGCTTAGATGAGCTCTCCCACCAATGTGTTTAAACTGCCATTTTTTACCTTTGGCCCTCCGGCTGGGACTCGACAGCTTGCATCCTAACCCCCACCCCTCATGCCAGGCTGATCATGTGGCTTTCACCACAGTGGCTGATTTGAGACCTGACACTGGAAAGCCTCAGGTTTTTAAGGTTTCAAGGTTTGGCCATCACTTAGGACTTCTTCACATGCCAGAGAGCAATAGCAGGGGGGACTCACCCTGCGACCAAGTTCTGACCTACTTCCTCATTACACCTCCAGTCTTCCTTAAAGCCCAAATAATGACTTCATAGAAAAGAGCATCTGCTCTGCTGTGGGAACTAACTCAAGAATTCAAGACTGAAGGAGAAAAGAAAGGAGAAACTTAGAGCAGGAGGAAGTCCTGGGTCTCTCACCAGTACAGAAAACACATCTGAGAAACTTCATCAACGGCAACACCCTAACTCCTGCCCGTGGCCAGCGCAACCCCCATTCCCAGCAGAGTCTTACTCGCGCACGGTTGGCGCCACATGGATCCTCCGCAGCTGGATCACAGGTTTTCAGATCAGCGCCCACATAGGCAATGAAGGCATCAACATCTGTCAGCACTCTGGAGGGGCAAGAAAAGTTACATCATCATTTCTTTAAAGACACAGAGTTACTTTTAGCTAAGTGTATAGTGTGCCTGTGTGTGGGCATGTGTATGTGAGTGCAGGTGAAGGCCAATGGAGGCCATTGGGTCCCCTGGAGTTAGTTACAGGCAGCTGTGAGCAGTTCACCCTGGTATTTAGCACTGAACTCTAGTTGTCTGGAAAAGCAGTAAGCTCTCCTAACATCCCTCCAGCCCCTACACAAGTTTTTTTTTTTTTTAGTGTTTGCTTGCACCTGTCTGTGCACAAGTGTGTCTGGTATTGCAAAG
Source organism: Onychomys torridus (assembly GCF_903995425.1). NCBI lineage: Eukaryota > Metazoa > Chordata > Mammalia > Rodentia > Cricetidae > Onychomys > Onychomys torridus. The sequence continues at coordinate 7,989,009 of NC_050460.1, forward strand.
TCAGAAAAGGGCACTGGATTCCTTGGACCTAGAGTTATAGATGGTTGTGAGACACCATGTAGGTCCTTGGAAATGGATGAACATGGGTCCTCTCCAAGAACAATAAATGCTCTTTTAACATTTGAGCCATCTACCTAGCCCCTCAGATTTTTTTTTTTTTTTTTTTTTTTTTTTTTTTTTTTTGGAGCTGAGGATTGAACCCAGGGCCTTGTGCTTGTTAGGCAAGCACTCTACCACTGAGCTAAATCCCCAACCCCAGATTTTTTTTTAAATTTCCTCCGAGACAGGGTCTAGCTGGCCTGGAATTCCCTATGTATACCAGGCTGGCCTCGAACTCACATTGGTATATGCTTCTGCTGGAATTAAAGGCATACACCAACACAGCTTCCCTGTATCATGACTTTAAGGAAGGGCAATTTCCTCCACAAGAGTTAATAGTAGATAGACCAAGCATGATCATCACAGGTTTAGAATCCCAGCACTTGAGAGGAAGAGGACAATGAGGATTGGGAGTTGAAGGTCATACTAGGCTACTGGTGACCCTGTCTCAAGAAACCAAATAAAAAAACTAACAGATTATCAGACCCCAAACATAGTTTTGTTTTTGGATTTTTGAGACAGGGTTTCTCTGTGTAATAGCCTTGGCTGTCCTGGAACTCACTCTGCAGACCAGGCTGGCCTCAAACAGACAGAGATCTGTCTGCCTCTGCCTCTCGAGTGCTGGGATTTTAAGGCATGTGCCACCACCACCTGGCCCCAAACACAGTTTTTATAGTGAGAAGAGTTTAATCATATGAATTATATGAAGCTGTTATTTGAAAGTTTATCTTAACATTCCCACTCCCAAAATCATTGCTTATTTTACAAATTAAAAAAGTCAACAAAATAAACAGATTCTCTACTATGTGGGCAACACAGGCACCAGGGGCCATAGATCCCCCTGTGGTTATTTCTCCGATGGTGTTGAAGCAGCCCTGCAAACATCACACAGCTCTGTACACCCTAGGACCACGCTAGCCATCTCTGCCCATTGCCTTCCCTCCCACACCTACATAGAGCAAGGTGACATTTCAGAGAAGAGATTAAATGTTGAGAGAGCTGAAGGTATCACTGATAGTTTGGGCACAGCCCCGAATCCTTACATCCCTCCCCCAGCCTGGCACAACTCTCGAAATAGACTAGGTCTACCTAAGAACAGTCAGGTTAGTAGTCCCCAAGGTCTCCTGTACCTGCACATTTCTTCAGAAAGCCAGATGTTGACCATTGGTGCCATCAGCTCTTCTAGGAATAACTTCTGTCGCTCATAATTCTTAAATTGGTTGCTAATGAGAACCAGGGCTTCCATGAGGGCGCTCTTCTCCATCTGGGTCAGGAGCAGCTCACTGGACAGGAGTTGCTTCACATGGCTATAAAGCATGTCGAAATTGGGCTGCATATCACAAAGAAAAAAGGCCTGACTGTCAGAGAGATGGGCCACTCAAGGATGCCAGAAAACCCAGACAGTCTCTAGATCAGGCCTGTGTACTCTGTGCTAATGTTTGTCGATGTCTGAAGAGGAAGGAGCCAGGCTAGGGCAGCTGTGTCTGGTGCTTTTCTACACTAGTATTACTAGATCTTCATCAAAATCAATCTATTGCTTACACACAGAAACAGCTACTATGCATTCAGAGAAGCAATTTCAAAGTAATCTTTTTATGTGGACTAATGTCAACTTTTTAAAAAATCCCCACAAGAATTGCAGAAATCTGCATCTGGCTTCTCTCAAAAATCAGACAACTACTTGGAATTGAGAACATCAGAATGAGAGAGTGGTCATTTATAGGGCAAACTCACTTACTCACACAGAAAAGAATTGTGCATCTTGAGGGGCAGATTCAGTTAAATATTAAACTGTATCATTAAGTTAGGGGTCCTCAACCTGTGGGTAACGACCCCTTTGGGGGTCACATATCAGATATCCTGCATATCAGGTATTTGAAGTAGCAATGAAATCATTGCATGGTTGGGGTCAGCACAACATGTGGAGCTGTATTAAAGGGTCACACAGCGTCAGGAAGGGTGAGAACCTTTGTAAAAGGAAGAACGCAGCAATTCAAGAAAGCTCTCTACACAGAGGACTCAGTGTGGCACAGCTCGAGTCCAGCAGCTTACCAGAACAAGATCAGGGTAGTCCCGGCACATCTTGTTGATGGAGGAACAAGCATGTCTCCTCACATTCCTCACTGCACGAGTCCTGGGGGCCTAGAGAGACATTCCCCAAACACAGAGATACTTTCAAATACAACTCATTAATGAAGCTGAAAGCCATGTGACAGTCAGCAGATTCACAGTCCATGTCTAAGGGTAAAATAAAGTGAGATTCAGTCTCCGTGAACCTGTGTGTTCAGATTTGCCCTAGGATATCTCCAGAAAAACATCATAGGATTATGTTTTGCTAATCCTTCCATACACACAAAAATCAAGGTTAAATATGAGTATGAGGTATTCATACCTAAGTTTACAAGGAGTTAGAATCTGATAGTTTAATGAATGGTCTCAGCTGGGCATGGCAACGCATGCCTGTAATCCTAGCACTGGGAGGCAGAGGCAAGAAAGCAGAGTTTAAGGCCAGCCTGAGATGCACAGTAAGAACCTGCTTCAAAAAGTAACCCAAAATAAAACGAGAAAAAATGGTCTTACCTTACTTTCTCCAACAGTTTCAAAAGTAACAGATGAAAATAGCTGAGGGGGAAGAAAAGAAATGTCCACTGCTGTTTTTAAACAGACATGAGCTCCCCACAGACTCTGCAAGTATATCCTTGGCATCCATCTGGTGGCAGCAGAGATGGTGGGGACAGCTTTTCATTAGTGTCATGAAACTTCAGAAGTCCACTCTCTCAGGAGCCTCTACAGGAGGCTCAAGAGCTCTATCTTTACCTTTGCAACATTTATAAAGTAGAAGGTGGGGATTCTCAGACTGATCAGTTGATGTCATCACCTACAGCTCAGCCAAGGACATGTCTCTTGTCTATTTTTCATCAAGAAGAGATGACCACCCGAGTCCACTTTCTAACTGCCCCTCTGCATGAAACCCCACAGGACCTCTCCACCTCTTGGTGAGCCCCTGCTGCAGCTGGCCCACTCCTTAAGGTGCTGCTGGCATGTGCACAGCACTGTCTTCCTCTCCCTGGCCAGCTCTTCCTTCTAGGAGAGGCAGGGTTGGGTTTCTTTCCCTCTCTGCTGCTCCTCTACTGATGCTGATACTACATCCCCTGCTAGAGCAGGACCCCTCCCAGATGAATATGCAAATCCTGTTTCCCATGGCTAAATGTCTAGTCTTTTTTCTTTGCTTTTTATATTTATTTATGCATTTTATGTGTATGAGTGTTTTGTCTGCGTGTATGCCTACATCACATGCATTCCTGATGTCTGAGACCAGTACAAGTGTGTAAAGATTCCCTGGAACTTGAATAACAGGTGGTTATTAGCTACCATGTGGGTGCTGGGAACTGAACTCTGGACTTTTGCAAGAACAGCAAGTGTTCTCAACCATCGCTCCAGCCATCTTACACTTCTAGTCTTGGGGCAATGCTTTAATTTTATCTCATCACCCCCTAAAGTTTAGACATTTAAATTCCAATCACCAATATTGAGAGCTGTCTTAAGTTTAATGTATTATATTAACTTCAGATGCACTGAACACTAAGCCAGAAACCTGAAAAATTATTCATGCTGTCCCTGTCTCTCACGATTCCTACCAGCAATCCAACAGCACACTTTGAAACCTGCCTCAGTTCCCCTTTCTGCTTCCTAGCATCGAAGTCTGTTCATTACAATACCATATAGGTGGGTACAGTGTCTGTTTATGTGCCTTTTCCACAATGGTCCTAAACCATAAGGTGCTAGCATAGTGCTTGATCCACAGGAAGTACCAAGTAAATCATCTAATAAATCAACACATATGCCTGCCTCTTGACCAGCTTATAACATATATTTTCAAACAGTTACAAAAGGTGACTCAAGTTTTAAAATAAAATTTGCAAAGAAGACAGGCTTATACCTTAGAGAAAACATGGGGCAGGAACTCAGGTTTGTATGTGACAAATGGGAAAAGTGCTGAGACATTGGTGAGGACACAGGACAGGATGAGGGGATCCTTCATCTCAAAGTTCAAGACCATCTGCAGTAGCTCTATCCCATCCTTAACCGGGACCTCCTGTAACAGACAGGAGAGAAGTCAATAGCTCAGGAGCCACCAGCACAAGCCCTCAATCTGCTTTATCCTCTAGGCGATAAATATATAATGTAGTTAGCATAAGTGACTGAATAAAGCGCATGCACAAGCAGTGTGTTAGTCTGTTGCTGGGAACTGAACCTAGAGCCTCATGTGTACCAGGACAATGCTTTATCACTGGCTAAACTCACTTTTCCCCCACAGCCAACACTTTGTATCTTGAGACAGTTTGTTTTCCATGCTGGCCATGAACTCAGTCTGGAGTCCAAGGGAACTTTGAACCATAATCCTTCTGCCTCAGCTTCCTCTGTAGCTAGGAATCTAAGCAGTCCTATGAGGTCCAGCTTATGCACTGCTTTTCATCCATTAAAGTCTAAACAACCGTCCAACTTTATTAAAATAGTTCTGCTGGACGGTGGTGGTTGCACGCCTTTAATTCCAGCACTCAGGAGGCAGAGGCAGGCAGATCTCTGTGAGTTTAAGGATAGCCTGGTCTATAGCGTGAGTTCCAGGACAGCCAGGGCTACAAAGAAATACTGTCAGGGCTGGAGAGATGGATGGCTCAGTGGTTAAGAGCACAAGCTGCTCTTCCAGACCCAGGTTTAATTCCCAGCACTCACAGGGAAGCTCATATTTGTCTGTAACTCTGTTCCAGGGCTTCTGAGACCCTCATACAGACATACATACAGGTAAAACACAAAATGAATATAAAATTTAAAAATTATATACATATATATATATAAAAAAAACTTGTCTTGAAAAACAAAGCAAATACCATAAATGACGGTACATGTACCACAGCAGGGATATATCATTTCCTACCAGTAAAACACATGCACACATTGTTACAAGTTCAAGGCCAGCCAAGCTGCACAGTAAGACTCTGTCCCAAGTAAATAAGTAAAATAAATCCTTTTGCTTAAATTTCCAATTAGTTAACTTGAATAAAAGATTTTAGGGGAATGCCTAAATCTGCTGTGTAAGTTATATTTTTTCTTTTAAAATTTATTTTTATTATCTGTGTGCATGTGCTAAGCTGCTTCTGCTTATAGTGAAGGTGCAAACTGGGAAGCCTACAAACTGTCTGACTAGCAACAGAGGCAGCTTGAAGCCTGTCACTTGTACAGCCATGGAGACAAACACTGAAGGCTTCATGAAGAAGATAACTTTATCACACACATATCCATCAACACTTCTCTTTCAAGACTACTTTAACCCAGGGTTAAGGCTAAAGCTAAGAGGTCATGTGCAAGGCCCGAGGTTAAATCGTCAGCAATACAGTGAGAAGACAAATGAAAGGCTGTTACAAAATCTAGCCACAACCCACAGGCACCTGCCCTCAAACACTTTCTGGACTTAAGCTAGACACAGACAAATGCTGAGAAGTCTATCTCCTGTTTCCAAGCAAGTCAGGCTCATGCTTATATGCTGAACAGAAAGGGAGAAAGTAGGACTGTTTCCTTGATTGAGAAGCGGTTTTCTTGACATACGTATCACACTTACTCTTAAGACAGGGTTTCTCTGTATAACTGTCCTGACTGTCCTGGAACTTGCACTGTAGACCAGGCTGGCCTTGAACTCAGAGACCTGCCTGCCTCCGCTTCCCGAGCACAGGGATTAAAAGCATGTGCCACTACCACCTAGCAACGCACTTACTCTTTTAAGTATAACCTAACCTGTAAAAAAACACAACTTGGGGGGAAAATGCAGAATCCAAGGTTTTGTGACATTGTAGACCAAGCTCAGAATGTCTTCATTTCAAACTGAAAAGCAGGTGACATTAGTCACCCTGAGATCTAATTTGGAAGGACTTGTTTACACAGCTAACCCAGAACACACCATGGTGCAAATACTCCCAAACTAGCTGTGACTGAATGAATCTGGATTGAATGAATATGGACAATATAGCATATGCCGCTATCCAGTTAATTACAGCTCAGGGAATGTTCTAACTGAAGGTAAACAGGCTACAAGAAGGACAGCAGGACAAGCCACTATCAGTTATTATTCTGGGAGGACAAAGGCACCCCAGCACAAGTATTATGCTTCACGTGCCATAGCCGAGAAAGCTGCTTTATGGAGAGAAAGCTTCTGTCACTGTCCTAGCTACGGCTTCCATGTGGCTCCCATGTACTACCAGGCTCAACCAACCATCCCACCAAATGCACACTGATGTTGAAGGGCTTAAAGTCACAGACCTGAGTGTTAGTCTCACTTATAGCATTTATTGCCTGTGAATATGTATTTAAACATCTCTAAATCTGTTTTCTCTTTTGTAAGATGCGCATCCATAGGTTTCCCTATCTATCTACCAGTTTACAAGAGTCAAAAATTATTCAGTCAGCATGGGAAAGTTACTTACGTCTTTGTCTATTGTTCGAAACATCTGGTTGATCACACTTTCCAAAAAAAAGGTCATGGCTTCCCATTGTGCATAGGATGATGAGAAGATAGAGCAAAAGCCTCCCTCTCCGGTTCCAGCTGGAGAACACACTTTTGAAAGACACATGCAAACACTGTTCAGTGTGGTAGGATAGCAGAGCACAAAGAGTCACAACCAGGGCCTCAAAGAACACTTGGTAATTTCAGAGGTAAAAGAGCAGTCCCAATTTTGGAACAAAACAAAACAACCTGGCACATGTGAGGCCTGAGAAGGCTGCTATCTCCTTCCACCTCCCTTCATGAACACAGTTGAGAACATGCATGTAAGCAAATGTGTGGCTTGCACAGCATTTGAAAATTATTAATTGCTACCCTTGTTAGATGGCAATCTAGGAGACTCCAAATAATTAAAATATTTGAGCTTATAAAGAATTATTTCAAGTTAGGGCTGTTGCTCAGCAGTAGCATTCTTGCTTTTAACATTTATTTACAAGGTCCTGGGTGCATCCCCTGAGGCTTAGGAGAGGTGAGAGTGTGAGTAGGCATTGAAATCCTAGCTCTCAAGGGCTGAGGACAGTTGAGTCTGCGGCAGCTTAGGCTACACAGCAAGTTCTAGGCCACCCTAAGTTACACAAAAAGACCCTGTTTCAAACACATATATGTAAGCATGCACAGTCCCAGACCCCCAACACCAACAGCAGAAATAAAAGAACAATTCTTCCAATAAGGAAATTACTTAAGCTATAAAATGCTGCTACCCATCCAATAGTCTCATAGCAATTCTCAGGGTTACATCTAGAGAAATGCGCTAGGGTCCAAGTTCATAAACATCACCCAAACAGATGAGCCAGGGAGAAGTCACAGACAGAGATCAGTAGGTTGACAGTCAACCTCCATAGAGTGTTGCCTCACACAGTCAAGTCACCCCACCTTCAGAGTGCAATCAAAACCCTCACAAGTGAAGGCTAGAGCCCACAATTCACACCCTTAGTGCCATCACCGTGCCGTGTCGTACACTTGCATGTCCCTATGCCTAACCAGAGATTCTTTCTGAAAGTAAGCCCGTGCTCTACGTTGGCACTTGGCTGAAGCGAAACGTCGGGGGTAGACAGTCTGATTAATGGTATCCCTGAGAAAAAGAGTAAAGCCAACAACCGTGGGTTCTGCCAGAAGAGCAGAACAAAGACAACGCTGAGAGAGGCATGGCGGCTTCGCTGTGACAGCCCATTCCTGGTACTATCTGCTCTTCCTCGGTGAGCAAAGCAAAGTACTACCTAGGAGGAAGGGAGTGGGCAGTGGGCCAAGTGACTTTTTAACAGTATTAGCATACGGCTCTAACATGTATGTACAGTTTTCATAGAGCATTAACATTTAACAATAAAGGACAAGGGCAGAAACTAACAGTTCGCAGGTCCCGCGTCAATGGGCGCCGACAGCTGGTACTTGAGCCACTCTGTGGCCATCTGGAAGCTGGTCTTAGGGTCCAAGCGGCACACCCATCTCAGCACCTCTCCTTGCTGGGCTCGGGAGGCTGACAAAGAAAGGACGTGAATCAGCACTGGCACACAGTACTCAACAGCTATCCATTTATCTGTGGTCACTGGTTTGCACACTTATGTTCTAGATCCAACAGAGGCTCATTCTAGGTTTCTTTCTGTCTGTCTGTCTTTCTTTCTTTCTTTCTCTCTCTCTCTTTCTCTCTTCCTTTCCCTTCCCCTCCCCCCCTCTCTTTTTCAGTTGAGACAGGGTCTCGCTCTGTAGACCAGGCTCACAGAGATCACCTGCCTCTGCTTCCCAAGTGCTGGGATTAAAGGTGTGTGCCACCACTGCCCAGCTTTTTTGTTCTGTTGTTTTTCTAGATTTCTTGAATTAATGATCCCAAAAACTTAAAAAAGAACAAAATTACTCCTGAAAATGTCTTGCCAGCTAGCTCCTGTACCCAGCATTTTCACTGAAAGTAGAAGGAGCACCTGGACAGGATGTAAGATGGTCTGGCTGCTTGGAGAAGCGCCTTATTTCTCAAATGTTCAACACGAGTACACCATGCTGAAATGTGGCATTGATAGTAATACAACACACGGCACAGAATACATAGTGCTGAAATGTGGCACCAGCATCATCCACAGTAAGAATCTGGAACTTAGAGGATTGCTTTCCAGGTCTGAGGATGTGTCACACCCATGATTACAGTAGGAGATGCCATTCTGAGAGTGCTGGTAGGAAGTTTCAGGCACTTACAGTTGAAGAAAGCATTGAAGTCCTCATCACTATCAAAATCAAATCGAGAATATTCACAGCTGGGGCTGTCTGTCTTAGAAGGAAAGCCCATCTAGAATGAGAAAGACAATCGGTGGGGGGAGGGAGGGGGTAAGAATGGACCTACTGAAGACTATGTAGCCTTCAGCAGCCAAAGCCCTTCCTGATCCACCTAAGAGGAGCCACGGGTTTGCACGACAGTAACTACTCTGTCCCCCTGAATCCAGCCACTCCCCAGCTCCAACACTCTAGAGAAAACACAGCCAGCTGGTATGCTCCTCGAGATTCCTCAGGGACAAAAACTTCTGGGGTTCATTTAAGGCTCAAGTATGAACACAGCTCAAGAAGAAGTACTAATTCCATATGCAATAGAGTTGAAGGATCAGCAATGGCTGGTTTCACCATATACTAATCAAGCAAGCTGTATATGATGGCACACATCTACAATCCCAGCATTTGAGAGAAGAGGCAAGATGATCTCATCTCTCTGCAAGTTCAAGGCTAGCCTTGTCTACATAGTACTTGTAGGCCAAAGTGTGTTACAGTGAGAGTTTGTCTCAAAAAACAAAAACAAAAACAAAAAAAAAAATCAAAACATTAAAAACTCAAATAAATGAAAAAGTACCATAAAACCATAGCAAAACTAGAACACAGTATGTGTTAAATAAATTCTTGAGGAGACAGAGTCCAAGTCTCTGACTTTACACCTTCCCGATGAGGGTTGGGGTTTGTTTGTATTCTGCATCTGCATGTGCATCTTTCCTAGAATGCACAAGTCCTGGAAGGAAGATAAGAAGGAAGGGAGGGAGGGAGGGAAGGAAAGCAGGAGGCTGGAAGGAGGGACAGTCTCTGGAGGGAGAGCACTCACTCAGAGCTGCTACCCTCACTGCTCACATGCATTCCCAACTTGTACATGACCTTCAGAAACAATCCTTAGATATTACTCCATCTGAGAATCCACCTGATTCCCCCTCATGTATTTCCAGAACATTCTGCTAAATCTGCTTTTAATTCCTAAGCAGCAATTAACTTATGGCTCTGTTGTTTTCTTAGCACTTCATTCCATACTTCATATTTAAGTGTTCTAAATAAAGGAGGAACAGGTATAATGACCATTCTGAACTGCTTTCTTCCCCAATAAGAAAATCTTCTTAGAGGATTTAGAGAGTCAGTGATGTCAATCAAAATCTTATGTCTAGTCAGCAACACTCTACAATTTAGGATTCCCATTACTTACCTTGACTAAGTTGGTCATAGATGCACGAAGATATTTTGGTATTATTGCTAACAGCGATGGATCACGGGATAGAATCTCATGCCTAAAGAGGGCTCCCCAGGTCATATGGGTCGAAGAGCGTAGAAACTAAACCAAAACAAAAACCCTACAGTTCAGCTGAAGGGGTTGGATATTAGCTGAGCAAGATCATTACTCAAACTGTCCACAGGAGGAAGCTCTGCATTTTGCAATCACTTATGCAGTGCATCACAACGGATGACTGGATGATGACACAGTGGGTCAGGTGCGAGTCCTGGAGCATGAGCAGGATGTCACTTAACCCTTTCTCTCTTCAGAGGGTACTAGGATCACAGAGCCACAGAAGAAAAACCTTGAATTTAAAATTTTTCTTGTTTAAATCACCTGGGCCACAAACCCACCTCATGGAGCACAAGCAGAAAGCCACCTGCAGGGAAACCTGTGACCAAGACAGTGACAGCTGGAGGAACAGACCCAGTAATTCCCTTTTGAATGTTTACTTATTATATTGTGTGGCTCTGTGTGTTACAGGCAGAGGTCAGAAGTTGGTTCCCCCCCCCCCCCCCCCCCCCCCCGGTCACTGCACGTCCCAGGGATGGAGCTTGTGTAGCACTGACCCTCCATCAGGCCCTCAGGAGGTATTCCTTAGGTCCGACGGACATTTGCACATAGGTAGGAGATACTTCAGGACACAACACTTGATGTGGGTTGACCATACTAACTTTGTCAAGTTATTCGTATAATGTTTACCTGACTCGGATGGGTTGTGAAAGCAAGAAAAGACTCCAGGTACTTTGCAAAGTTTGCTGGTGTTTGTATATTAGCATCTAAGCCCTACAGAAGAAAAAGACCACATTAATAAGACTGAGTAAAGAGCAGCTGAAAGGAGATGGCTCAGGGAAGGCGGGGAGAGTGAGTAATAAACAGACAACAGAAACAACATTGTCTGTTATCTTAACACTAGGAAAGCTGAGGCAGAAACAGGCCAAGTTTAAAAATAAGACTAAGCTGTCTCAGAAATTAAAAACAAAGGTTATAAGAAAACAGCATTAGTCGGGTGGTGGTGGTACACACCTTTAGCCCCAGCATTCAGGAAGCAGAGGCAGGAGGATCTCTATGAGCTTGAGGCCAGCCTAGTCTACAGAGCAAGATCCAGGACAGCCAGAACTGTTACACAGAGAAACACTGTCTCATAAAACAAAAACAAAACAAAAAACAACAAAAAAAGAATAATATTTCATCAAACCTGTTCTACTTATATTTCTGTGACTCAACTGTTAAATACTCATTTAATCCAGGTGTGGTTGTAGTCACCTTTAGTCCCAGCTCTGGGAAACAGAGGCAGGTGGATCACTATAAGTCTGAGGCAAGTCTGGTTACATAGTGAGTCCCAGGCCAGCCAGGGCTACATAGTGAGATTCTATGTCAACAAAAAAGCAAACCACCACCACCACCAAAAACCAACAACATCAAAAGACCCAAGACCACCAATCCATGCACCATGCCCACCTTTTCACTGAAGATGATTTGCTCTATGAATCCTGTGAAAACACTGGCAGAGCAATGCTCATCAACTAACACCAGTGAAGTGGAAAAGTGCCTCCATGATTTCTAAGTCAAGGAATCCCCAGGCAGCCCCGTGCTCTTCAGAGCACACTTGCTCACCAGCAGTGCACACAGCAGATTGCCCAGTGCGCATAACACCTGACAAAGTCTCTTCAGGAAGAGGTAGTGCTTTTCCACCAAGCCTCCTCCGTCAGCAGTCCTGTTGGAGGAGGAGAATTGTGTGGTGAGTCCCACAGGCAGATACTGTCGTGTCTCACCAACACAGCCTCAGTGTCTACCAATGTCAAAGACAACTACAGGCCAACCTCGGGGACAGAGGCGGACCTTTGTGAATTCAAGGCCAGCCTGGCTTACATACTGAGCAGACAGCCAAGCCTATAAAGAGAGACTGTCTCAAAAAACAAGCAAACAAACAAACACTCTGGCATGGTGGCACCTGCCTTTGATCCCAGCCCACTGAGAGCCTGGCTTGATCTACATCGCTAGTTCCAGACCAGCTAGGGAGATACAGTGAGACTCTGTTTCAAACAAACAATAAACCAAAATGACAAAACCCAACAATGAAAGATGGAGAGATGGCTCAGAGGTTAAGAGCACCGACTGACTGCTCTTCCAGGGGTCCTGAGTTCAATTCCCAGCACCCACATGATGGCTCACAGCCATCTGTAATGAGATGACACCCTCTTCTGTGTACATAATAAATAAATAAATCTTAAAAAAAAAAGAAAAAGAAAAAAGATTGATGTAGGATATGGTTTCAACGCAATCTCTTGCCTCATCATTAAACACTGGATTCTGGACATGAGAAAAGTCCTTACCACTTTAGGGCAGCTTGAGTGTGAGACTTAAAGGGACAGGGCACACCCGGAAGCAGCATCACAGAAACACTGGCTGAGACCCAGGAGGTCATGAGAGATTCTCCGCATTGGAAAACAGGGTATTGATGTAACAATTTCTTATATCAGGGACCAAAAAAGGATAGAATAAAAATATTTTGTCTTCAGTCAGCCAGATGGCTTAGCAGGTAGTGGCACTTGCCGCCAAGACCAAAGATTTGAGCTCAATTCCAGGAACCTATGGGGGGGATAGGACAAAATTGGCTCCCACAAATTGTCCTCTAACCACGTACATACTGCGATATGTGCCTGTGTATACTTTCAAGCAAATAAAAATAGATAAATCAAATTAAAAATATTTTGGTCAAGCATGGTGGTGCACACCTCTAACCTTAGTAAAGATAGGCATGTCTCAGGGTTCAAGGCCAGCCTGGTCTATACAATGAGATCCTGTCTCAAACAAACAACCAAACAAACAAAAAACAAAAAAACACCAAAGCAAAACAAAAATTGTCTCACTTTCCTAAATTACTGAGTTTAGGTCTATAATTCACCAGAATCCAATAGCTCTTCAAAAACAGTAACAATAACAACAACAACAACAACAAAACAAACTACATCTTCATCTTTTTTTGGTGATGAAAATTAGCCTGAGACAAATAAGATTATTCACACTAACAGCAGTGAGTAACAACTCATGTGAGTTACAGAAGTAACTGAGACCTGGAGGCAGGACAGGATGAGAAAATAGGAGTCTGAGGGAAAACCAGAATCTGGAAGGCTGCAGAAAGACAGCAGGCTCTCTGTAGCCTTCCTGCATATTTTGAATCATAAAGCTTTCCTAATTGTGGGTAGGTGTGGTAGGTACCAACTGAGGAAATGCATATAGGACACCTCTGTGAGTATATCAAAGTTGCTACAGATTTAAGAGATGGACCTTAGGAGCAGTAACCACAGTGATAACCAAAGATACAGTGAGTTCCAAGACAGCCAAGGCCATGTACAGATATCACAAACCAAAGTAGCTTCCTTTGTTCCCATGGTTAAGACTGTATCATTCTTTGACTTATTTACCTGGTAGTTATTGAAATTAGCAAGGATGATTCATATTCTCATTCATTCATATTCTGTCTGTCTGTCTGTCTGTCTGTCTCTCTTTCTCTCACACACACACACACACACACACACACACACACACACACACACACACAAATGTAAAAACAAAAAACAGGGGTTGGGGATTTAGCTCAGTGGTAGAGTGCTTGCCTAGCAAGCGCAAGGCCCTGGGTTTGGTCCTCAGCTCCACAAAAAACAAAACAAAACAAAAACCAAAAACCAAAACTGAAGGCCAGAAAAAACATACTGTAGGAGGAGGATTGGGGAGGATTGGGGAGGACTGGGAGGATTGGGGAGGACTGGGAGGAGAGTAAACTGTGGTCAGAATATATTCTCTAAAAAACCTATTGTCAATAAAAATCGAAATTATTAAAAAATAAAACTACTGTAGGGCTAGGTGGGCTATCAATGATACTTTGGTGTTTCCTCAGCATGTACAAAGCTTGCCATTCAATCTTTTGCACCAAAATGAGCAAAAAACAAAACAAAAGAAAGCAAAAACCACCTAAAGTAAGGGCTGGGGACAGCACCAACAGATTCTGTCTTTGTATGAGGACCAGAGTTCGCTCTCCAGTACCTCTGTAAAAGCTGGATGTGTGCCTGTAACTCTAGTGCAGGGGAATGAAAACAAGCAGCCTTTGGAGCACAGTGGCCAGCTAGTCTAGCCAGTGAGTGTGATCCAGGTTCAGTGAAATGCTGGCTCAAAAACACAAAGAGCACAGCAATAAAGGAAGACACCGATATCGACCTCTGACCTCCACACAAATTAACATCTATACACACACTATATATAAATAAAATGAAAACAAAATAACAAAAAAACATCGAAACCCCATAACATATTGAAAGGCAGAGACTCACTGTGCAGCAGAGAGAATATAATGCATAGCAACATCTCCAAATAAGATCATCAAGGGTTTCCGGTCATCCAACTTGCCCTGGACCCAATTTTAGAAAAACATGGTCATACATACTAACTATAGTACAAAAAAAAAATCCCAAACAACAAAAAAACAAAAACAAGAACAAAAAACCTTCATAGTACTGATATCTTCTATACCACTAAATGACATCATAGTAAGCTTTAAACTTAAATGCTATTAATTTAATATAATTAAATAAATATAAATTTGTTAAATATAAAGTGATAAGAATCATAGCTATTTCATGGACCCACTAGACTAAATGCTCAAAGGATGAAATCCCCAACCCTTTAAACACAGTGAGACACACAGCTGAACTGGCTTTAATACATGGTGGTTTAAATGAGCACGTACTCTGTCAGCTGGGGTATATGAACACTTGGTCCCAGCTGGGGGGACCCTTAGGAGGTGCAGTCTTGCTGTAGAAAGGAGTATGAAGTGGGGGTCTTTCAGAGCATTTAGCCCTCCTCTTTTCTAGTGGTCTCAGCTTCCTGGCCCTGTCACCACACCTGCTGACATGATGGACTCTCATTCTGGTGGAACCATAAGCCAAAATAAACCATTTTGTTCACTAATACCAAGTGTTCACTTACTTTCCTGCTGACTGCAATGAGCAGACACTCGGCGGCTCCCAACTGCAGTTCCTGTTCATTAAGAAGCAGGCACAGTGTCTCCAGCAGTTTGCAGTTTTCCGCCACGATATGATTCAGAGTCACCCAGTCGATGTAGCCTGCTAAAGTATTCAGTGCTGCGATGCTTACTCGACAGTTGGCTTTAGCCTGTGTGAAAACACTTAACTATGAGGCACTGAATTACAATTTATTTTCAAGTTCTGAAAGAAAAATGATTTAAAAAAAACAAAACAAAACAAAACTGTTTTCCCATAATAGTTACTGACAGGGAGCTCAAATTTCTTTCCTGGTAACAACCATTTCCTAGCATTCTCAGCAGAAAGTCCCATATGTCACTGTACCTCCCACTATCGATAAGCAGGGAACCAAACAAGAGCCACCCCTGGCTGGGGCCATCAGGCACACCTACCCATACCTGAGGCTTTAAGAAGTGTCCTTCCAACTCCACACAGTGCTCTTACCTCCACCTCCTTAGAAGCATCAGCCTTCTGGAAGAAAAGTATAAAGAACCCAAGGGATTAATGAGGAAAAGGACACGATCACTTCCTACTCTCTAATAAAGGGCCTGGAAGGATGAGGTTTTACACAGATCCAACTTTTTCGGTTTGTTTTCAGACAAGGTCTTGCTATACAGCTTTGGTATGCATGGAACTCACTATGTACCCCAGGTATCTCCTGCCTCATTCTGAGATGAGATGTGTGATCAACTTTTAACACTGGCAATCAAGAGACTGACCAAAGAACAGGGTAAAGAAAGAAACTAAGTTTGGGACCACCTATGTATAACTACAGTAAATCATGCATGCCATAGTAGTAAATGCCCAACACCAAAGTTGGCTGCTCTGCATAAATGTGTACAAATACAGCTGATTTTTATCCTATGTATCAAGTTCTAGGACAGCCAGCTGACATAGTGAGACTGTTTCAAACACCTACAACTCCCGAAGACAAAGGAGAAATAAAAACAAGCCAAAGTCATGACGCTCTGCAGTACTCGAAGGCCATTGTTACGAGAGTCCTAAAGGACGTAAGCAATGGCAGCTAGGTCAGTTTCTACCTTTCACAACAACCCTCCACAAGCCCCGCAGCCAGCGGATGGGATCCAAGGAGCAAGCCTCTTTTTTCATCATCTGTGTACAATTTAATACTCTCCTTAATTGGCATTGTGAAGGGACACAAATAGAGCAGGAACTATGAGTGACACAGAAATGCAAAATGTAGTGCCAGGTAGGTGGTGCCTGTCAGATCTCAGGATCTGGAAGGTGGGAGCAGTAGGGTGACATGTTTGAAGCCAACCCTGGAATACATGAGACCATATCTCAAACAACAGTAATAAAATAAAAAGACCAAAGGTGACTTCTTGGTGTGTTCTAACTCTTGAGAGGGCAGCCTGGTTAAAAGACAGAAATGGGGCACAGAGGGAAAGGAGGAGACCCTCCAGGATTTATTTCTGATTTATGTGCAAGCCATCTCCAAACAGAGCTGCTTTGAGTGCAATTAATATGTAGAAACCAACAGACTGCATTAATGATAACTATCAACAAGGAAAAAGCTCTCTAAGCAGCGAAAATATAATTTTTTAAAAAGAAAATTGAGAAAGAATCCCAAAAGGATGAGAGGATACAAGGAATTAATACCCAGAAATTTTTTCTTTCTTATTGTTGTTTTTTGAGATAGGGTCTCTCTATGTAGCTCTGACTGGCCAGCAACTATATGGACCAGGCTAGCCTCAAACACAGAGATCTGTCTGCCTCTGCATCCTAAGTGCTGGGATAAAGACACATAAAGACATGTGGCACATTTTCTAAAATCTACTCACTTATAATTTATGGTATGTGTCCAGGCACAGAACTGATGTGGAGATCAAAGGCGAAAAAGAAAATGTTTAGTTTTCTCCCTCTACAAATTGGGTCTCAGGATGAGACTCAGGCTGTGAGGCTTGGCAGCAAGTACCCTTTACCCACTGTTGTAGTTTGCTGGCTTAGAAAATAATTTTTCGCCACATAGTGTTGTGTAGCTTTTCACAGACCCTACTGTATGAAGTGCAGCTTTCCAGGTGCTAACTATTCTGAGTTTGAAACTATTCTCATTTACTGGATTCTGGCCTTGAACTCTGTCTAGCAGAAGAGAATATTATATACTGACTTTTTTACCCTGACCACTTAAATGTTGGGATGACAGGTGTGAACCACCACACCCAGCATTTAAAAGTAGCTAGGCATGGTAGTGCATGCCTTCAGTCCCAGCTCTTGGGAGGCAGAGGCAGGCAGATCTCGGAGTTCAAGGCCAGCCTGGTCCACAGAGTGAGTTCCAGGGCAGACAGGGATGCATAGAGAAACTCTATCTTGATACCCTGCCTCCCCCCAAAACATGTAAATACTGCTGAGGTTCAAAAACTTTGATCTATAATTCTTTCAAGAATTAAGGAACATCATCATTAATTTACTGTTATTAGACTATAAAAATATGTGTCCTAACCTAATCTGGCAAACCTGCTTCTATTTCCTCCATGAAGCTAATCCATCTTAAAGAATGGGATTGCATTTCCTAAGGAAAACAGATTCTGATATTTGTTTTGTTTTAAGATAGTCTCCTCAAATATGTAGCTGGGAGTGAATTTGAACATCTTTTTTTGTAGGGCACATGTGGTATATGCATGTGTGCGTGTGTGCATGTATATACAGATACACGTGCATGTGTGTTTGAGTGACGTAGAGGCTGTACAAGGTCAATATCATGTGTCTTCTATTGTTCTCCTCCCTACTGTTTCTGAGGCAGGGTTTCTCACTAAAGCCAGAGCTCACCAGCTGGCTAGCCTGGTCATGTAGCAAGTTCCGAGGATCCAGTTGTGTCCATTGATCAGTCCTGGGATTACAGACACCGCCTAACTCAGGTCCACATGCTTGTATGGCAAGAACTTTACTCACTGAACCATCTCCCCAGTTCTTTCCACCCATTGGGTTTTTATTTTATTAATATTATTATTTGTTTTTCTGAGACAGGGTCTCACTATATAGTTCTGGCTGTCTTCTTCTGGAACTCACTATGGAGACCAGGCTGGCTCAACCTCACAGAGATCTTCTTGTCTCTGCCCCCAAAGTGCTGGGATTAAAAGCATGAACACTACCGTGCCCAGCTAACTTTTTCTTTTTAAAAGATTTTTATTTTCATTCATGTAAATAAGTGTGCCTGTATGAGTATATGCCATGTGTCTAAAGGTGTCAGTGGGGGCCAAAAGATAGTGTCTGGTCCTCTGGAGATGGAATTATAGTTATGAACTGCCATGTGGGTTCTAGAAACCAAACACAGGTCCTCAACA
The DNA here is from genome assembly GCF_903995425.1 of Onychomys torridus. NCBI lineage: Eukaryota > Metazoa > Chordata > Mammalia > Rodentia > Cricetidae > Onychomys > Onychomys torridus. Next base: position 8,007,507 of record NC_050460.1, read on the forward strand.
CTCTTTACAGATGAGCCAGCTCTCAAACTCCAGGATTACCTTTCAAATACCTTCTTCTGAAAAATGGCTTCTAAAAATGATAAAGGTGGGAAACACAGTGTCTGTTTTCTGTAGAAGAAAAACCCTCTAAGAACAGAATACCACATCACGCAGTGACAATTAATACACACTGCAACTGACCCACTGCAAAAGGAACCAGGCCCAAAAGCACCCCATGACTTATCTGGACTGACTGACCATCGGCGGCCTGGAAGGGTTTTGTTGTCTCACTAATTGATGGGTGTGAGGATTTTGCCCCCAATGTACTTGTGCACCAAGTATGTGTCTGGTTCTTGAGGAAGCCAAGAGGGTATCAGAGCTTCTGGGACTAGATTTATAGATGATTATGAGATGCCCTGTGGGTGCTAGGAACCAAATCCCATCTAGAGTTTTAATAACAAATATTAACCTGCAGTTTTATGCTTCTTAGTTTTTGTAGACAAAACTCTCAATATGTATGTAACCTAGCTAACCTGAAACTCATTAGTATACCAGGCTGCCTTGGAACTTGGGAGATCTGCTTGCCTCTGACTTCTCTGTGATGGAATAAAGGAGTGTGCCACCATCCCTGGCTCTTATGCTGTTTTTAAAGGAATGGAATGATTTTATTTTGGAAGGAATTTACATATAAACTCATTGAGCTGAATATCTGAGAAAAGTGTAATTTCTCTCCTGACATTTCCCAGAAATGTTGCTCTAAAGATGGCATTACCTTCTGCTAAACCAGACCTGCTCATTTCCCCCTGGAAAGTCATTTTCACAAAAACAACAAACAAAACATTCCAAAACAAAAAATATTCAGGTCAAATATAGGCCCTTTGCTGTACCCAGTGCATAGGTCTTCAATCCCAGCTACTCTGGAGGCTAAGACAAGAAGGACCATGAGGTCATAGCCTGCTTGGATGCTGAGTGGGTTAAGGACATCCCTGGCAACTTAGCAAGAATTTCACTCAAAACAAAAAGCAAGAGTATGCTGAAGGTATAGCTTCATAGCAAAGTGCATGCTTAGAATATAAGCAGAGTACAATTTCCAGCTTGGAAAGACAGGACTTTGCGAGGAGGAAATACATACCACTTGCTGGTACTTGTTTACATTTTCCTGAAGTGTAAGGAGCAGAAAACTGAAGATTCTTTCCATGTTCTGCGTTAATGTTTGCTGAATATCCCTTCTTCTTTGAGTGGGGAGTGTCTGAAAGGTCACTACATCCTCTGCCAATCGCAAAAGGATGAACATCACTAATTCCCTCTGCGTTTCCTAGGCCAACAGAAATAAGCTAGTTAAACAACAATACTTTATTATGTACATATGCCAACAGATGACCCGCTATTGATAGACTGTGAACAGTACTGCAAAGTGACCCTTTTCCTCCGCTCTACCCATGAGCACACACAGCCAGCATGCATGCACTTCATACCCCTTGTCTGGAGAGAGCGTCCAGCTCCATTAGCAGGTCATGCCAGTGCACACACAGTCAGCATGCATGCACTTCATACCCCTTGTCTGGAGAGGGTGTCCAGCTCCATTAGCAGGTCAGGCCAGTGCACACACAGCCAGCATGCATGCACTTCATACCCCTTGTCTGGAGAGGGCGTCCAGCTCCATTAGCAGGTCATGCCAGTGCACACACAGTCAGCATGCATGCACTTCATACCCCTTGTCTGGAGAGGGTGTCCAGCTCCATTAGCAGGTCATGCCAGTGCACACACAGTCAGCATGCATGCACTTCATACCCCTTGTCTGGAGAGGGTGTCCAGCTCCATTAGCAGGTCATGCCAGTGCACACACAGCCAGCATGCATGCACTTCATACCCCTTGTCTGGAGAGGGCGTCCAGCTCCATTAGCAGGTCATGCCAGTGCACACACAGCCAGCATGCATGCACTTCATACCCCTTGTCTGGAGAGGGCGTCCAGCTCCATTAGCAGGTCAGGCCAGTGCTGCGGCCACTCTCGCTTGATCATCTCCACCACAATCCTAGACAGAACATCTTTAATGTGGTTCTCCTCCTCCAGAATACTCAGTGTTCCCTGAGGGAAGAGAGAGAGAGGGATTCTGGACTGTAAGACTGAATTCTACGCATAAAAACTGGGCTATAAAAACACAGAACCCTTGGCCTTGGAATGTAACCCAGTTGTCTGGGGTCCTGGCTTTGATCCCAACAGGACATAAACTGAGTGTGGAGGTACACACCTATAATCTCATACACGGGAAGTAGAGGGTTGGAGAATTAGAAGACAACTTTTGATTCATCCTCGGAGCCAGTGACATGGTCAAGAGGTACAAAGTACTTCCTGTGTAAGCCTGGTGTCTTGGGTTCAACTCAAGTAACTCATGGTAGGAGGAGAGAGCTGACTTCTGAAAGTCTGACCTTCATCAATGTTTGTGCCCTGTCTATGCTTGAGTGTGTGCACACAATGACAGAAAAACTAAATGTCATTCTCTGCTACGTATCAAGTTTGTGCCCAGCCTGAGCCACATGAAACCATGCCTCAAGAAAAGGGGTGAGGTGGGTTTCTGGAAATGGCTCAGTGAGTACAGGTTCTTGTCTCTAAGACGGACCATCTCAGTTCCAATCCCAGAAACCATGTGGTGGAAGCAGAGAACCGAATCCCTCAAGTTATCCTCTGCTCTTCCAACACATGCCGCAACCCTCCATAAATGAATGGAATAGGAAAAATGTTGCAGACAACACTAATCAGCAGGCCTCTTTGAACCTAAACCTGTTCTCCATGTATGAATCACTTGTCCTGCATTCTCACCGATCATTGTTCCCACTGAAAACATAAATGAAGGTTTCAACAGCTAATAAATGGCAGTCACAGAGCCAGGAAAACACTGCTGCTCGTATTCACAAACTGAAGAGGCTTTCATATTACTTCAGGTTTGTGAAGACCATAGTGGAATACAGAAATAAGGTATGCACTGGGAAACTGGTAGCCTGGGAGGCCATCAAGGAGCACTATCGCTCCAGTAGTTCTAATATTAAAAAAGAAAGATAAACTATCTGTCTCCCAAGAATTTAAACTTTAAAACTGATAATCCATCCCTGCCAATCTCTATAGGACTAATCATAATTTTGCAATCTATTTTCCTATTTAAAAGGCCAGGTTGGTAGTGCTTGCCTGTAATTCCAGTACACAGAAGCATCAGAAATTCAAGTTTATTCTCAGCTGCATAGCAAGACTGAAGCTGCTCTGGGCTTCATGAGAATCTGTCTCAAAAGACACCCCCACCAAATATGTGGGTATCCTCCTTTTCATATTGTTATGGGGAAAAAAAAAAGACAGGCATAGTGGCTGATGCCTATAGTCCCTGCATACAGGAAGCTGAAGGCAGGATGACTGCTGTGATGTGGAGGCCACGATGGGATTCACAATGAAGTCAGGCCTAGCTCAAAAAAAGGAAGGCTGGCCAGACACGGGGGAGTGTACCTTGAATCTCAGCACTCAGGAGACCACTCAGAACTACATAGTGAGACTGACTAAATTAAATAACTAAAAAGGCCATCAACTTATAGCATGCTTCATGAGTGAAACAAATCTACTCTGTATGATTTTCATCACACATATCACAGTAGTTAAGGTTAAATAAAAAAGAAAAAAGGTTCAAAATGTTGCAATCATCTAATTTACATCTAAGAATCTTACTTACTTATTTTGAGGCAGGGTCTCTCTATGTAGCCTTCACTGACCTGGCACTCACTATGAATGTACACCAGTCTGGCCTTGAACTCAGATATGCCCACTTCTGCCTCCCACATGCTGGGATAAAAAGTGTGTGACAGGACTTTAAGCTACATCTAAGAATCATATTCACGCCAGGCGGTGGTGGCACACACCTTTAATCCCAGCCCTTGGGAGGTAGAGGCAGGCAGATCTCTGAGAGTTCGAGGCCAGCCTGGTCTAGAGAGTGAGGTCTAGTACAGGCTCTAAACCTACACAGAGAAACTATCTTGAAAACAAACAAACAAACAAACATAAAAGAATCATATTCATTCATTTGCTGAGAATCTTAAATCTCCTCTGGTTTGTCTTTAATGTCATACTATCTGACTTATGTGGAAGTGCTGTGGAATAATTCTCCTGAAGACATTAAAGATTTGTTACTCAAACTGGTTTAATAAAATGCTGATTGGCAGGCGGTGGTGGTGCATGCCTGTAATCCCAGCACTCAGGAGGCAGAGGCAGGTGGATCTCCGTGAGTTCGAGGCCAACCTGGTCTACAAAGTGAGTTCCAGGACAGGCTCCAAAGATACAGAGAAACCCTGTCACAAACAAACAAACAAACAAACAAACAAACAGACATTTGGAGTTGGGGATTTAGCTCAGTGTTAGAGCGCTTGCCTAGCAAGCGAAGGCCCTGGGTTCAGTCCTTAGCTCCAGTTAAAACAAACAAACAAACAAAACGCTGATTGGCCAGTAGCCTGGCAAGAAGTATAGGCGGGGCAACCAAACTAAAGATGATGGGAAGGAGAAGGGCAGTGTCAGAGGGTCACCACCCAGACACAGAGGCAGCAGATGAATGTGCTGCCACATGGCAGAGCATAAATAAGGAATACGGGTTAACTTAAAAATGTAAGACCTAGTTAGTAACAAGCCTAAGCTATCAGCCAAGCATTTATAATTCATATTTAGCCTCTGAGTTGGTTATTTGGGACCAGGACCAGGTGGTCAGGACAGGTGCGTCAGTTTACATGGAAGCCATGACCATTACACAGATGTCTAGGAACACAAATCTCCCAATGACCCTTTGCTCACATTTGCCATCAGCTCCATGACACTGTTCTTCAGATAAACCTTCTCCAGTCGAGACATGCTGTTCCATCGAAACCTGACCACCAAAACAAAAATCAACAAAACGATATCAGAATTTTCTTCTTCATAAGAGAATATCTGTTTCCAGCTTTACATTTTTACATTTTCTTTCATTAAGAAAGTATACCTGCTGCCAGGTGGTGGTAGAGCATGCTTTTAATCCCCGCACTTGAGGCAGATAGGCTTATCTCTTTGAGTTCAAGGCCAGCCTGATCTACAGAGTAAGTTCCAGGACAAACAGGGCTACACAGAGAAACTCTATCTTAAGAAACAACAACAATGGGTTGGTGATTTAGTTCAGTGGTAGAGCACTTGCCTAGCAAGCGCAAGGCCCTGCGTTCAATCCTCAGTTCAAAAAAAAAAAAAAAAAAAAAAAGAAAGAAACAACAACAAAAAATTTCTACTTTTGATTCTGTACTTACTCTTCAGAGAATGGAGAAAAAAAAAATCCACATTAAACCAGACATTCTTTTTTTTTGTTTTGTTTTGTTTTTGTTTTTCGAGACAGGGTTTCTCTGTGTAGCTTTGTGCCTTTCCTGGATCTCACGCTGTAGACCAGGCTGGCCTCAAACTTATAAAGATCCGCCTGCCTCTGCCTCCCGAGTGCTGGGATTAAAGGCGTGCGCCACCACCGCCCGGCTGACAACAGACATTCTTAAGAAGCTTCATATATGCCTTTGTGCATTAATTAACACTTATACAGTATTATTGTCCCAAATCAGCTTTCCTCCTTGATTTTGTTGATAGCCCAAAGGCAAATGTTCATCTAGCCATCAACAATATTGATGCTTTTCAAAGAGGAAAAAAAAAGCTTTTCTGTCTCTTTTTAAAATTTGGTTTCAGCCAGGCGATGGTGGCACACACCTTTAATCCCAGCACTTAGGAGGCAGAGGCAAGCGGATCTTTGTGAGTTTTGAGGCCAGCCTGTCTACAGCGTGAGATTCAGAAAAGGCGCAAAGCTACACAGAGAAATCCTGTCTCCAAAAACTAAAAAAAAAAAAAAAAAAAAAAGGAAAAGGAAACTTTGGTTTCTTGATACAAAGTTTCACTCTGTAGCCCTCTGTACTGAAACTATGTAGCCTATGTGGGCCTGACTGTGGCACTCTTCCTGCCTCGGTCTCTCAGCGCTCTAAGCATTGTAATGAGCGCCACTGTGCCTGGCCTGTTGAGTGCTTAGCATGTGCAACACTCTTTACATAGATGACTTAACTGGATGGACAAAAAGTAAAACGTGTGAGTTCTGGTCTCTCCTAGGCACTGGAAAAGCACCTGTGTAGGTCATGAAAGGATTAAAGACTTGTTCTCTTCAGCAAACTGCAGTGGCCAAGAGCTCCTTACTTGACAACATGTTCCAGGATCTGAAGGCCAAAATGTCTGACGACGGCAATCTGTGTTATTTCAGCCAACCTCAAGCCACACGGGACACAGATAGGGCACTTCTCTTTAAACTCTTCACAAAACTGAAAGAAGAAAAGTTAATATTTCCATGGGGAAACATGAGAAAATGGAGACTAAAAATCCTAAGAAAATTTCAGCCCTAGCTGATGGTGTCCATGTTACTGGGAACTGAACCTTTCATGTACTAGGCAAACACACTACCACTAAACTATATCCCCAGCTTTCTCTCTTTTTGATGTATGTATGCAATGTATTCATGTATGCGCACATGCTTGTAGCTGGGCAAGCAAATGAATGCCAGAAACTGAAGCTGAATGCCTTTCTCCAGGTTGTTTTGAGAACCTGGAACTCATGATTTGGCTAGACTGGCTGGCCATTCAACTCAGGGATCTGCTAGTCTCTTCCACAGCCATGCCTGGATGATAGCACCCAGCAATAAACAAGCACTTCACCCACTAAGCCATCTGTTTACTTACTGGGAAAGGGTCTCCCTAAGTTGTTCAGGTGGGTCTTTAACTTTTGAATTTCCTGCCTTAGTCTCTTGAGTAGCAGGAGACTGTGCCACTAGGCCTGTCTTTTTAGCTGAGTTTTTAAGCTGCAAAATCTAGATTAGTGCTACTGATATGATCCACTTTGACAGTAGTCATGTTAATACTAAAAAGAAAGTGGACCTAAAAGTGTGAAAAGAAAGAGATATACCCACAGAGGCGGCTTAAAATTAGCTTTAAAAACTACGGGTGACAGGGAGAGCCAGTAAACAAGCAAATCTGTGTATCATCTGAGTTCCTGTCACAGGCCTATTCAGGATCACTGTAGTATTCTATTTCCGTGCCTATGTAAAACTCTTCACAATAAAAAACAAAACAAAACAAAAAACCACAGTTGTTTGATTCAAAACCGTGTACATCTATATGTTGGTGCTCACTCTAATGGGAAAGACGCTCTGTTGTAGGTATTAGCGTTCCCATATAGCAAAACTTGAGCTAGACCTTGAGGCAGAGCACTACCGCTGTGGGAACTCAAGAGAACTACTTCCAGGAAACCAAAGTGCCTTTGTGAAAATGCAAAGCCAGTGGTAAAGCGCACCTTAGCGCAAAAATAGCCAAAGAACATCTCACTCCTATAAACATGGGAGGGGTGTTACAAATCAGCCAGAGATGCCCAAGACTCAAAAGAGAGACATGTAAGGATGTAAGAAAAGGGATACTCGGGGATCGGAAATCCGCACAAGTCTGGAGTGGATCAGCAGGGAAGAATGAGGGGCACTGGGGGCAGAATTTGCACGTGCGCTTCCAGATCGCCAGGCAATCCCGGGCGTCAGAAGGAGCGCCGCCTGCGGTGATCGTGGTGTGGTCTAGAGTGAAAAGAAGTGAGGAGTGGGCAGAAAGGCCACTGAGAAGTGGCTAGAGAATGCGCAGCAGTTAGGGACCCTCGAGTTCGAGGCAAAGACAGACGCGCAAGCAAGAGAAGACCCAAGTGGGAAGAGGTGAGGAGGGCCGCACGACCAGAAGCCAGTGTCGCCACTGGGAGTGGGAGGCCCAAGGGCCGCAGAGGCGGGAGACAAAATGAATTTGGAAAGGCCGAAGGGGAAGCCTGGGATAGGGGTCTCGGGGGCAGGCCCTGGCGCCAGGACCCCAGCTACCTTGAGGGCTTCCAGCCGGTAGCGCTGGGTGGAGCTGGGGTCCATCATGACCGTCACCGCTTTCACTAGCTCCTCGCACAGCGCGTTCACTTGCTCCATCTCCATGGCTAGAGCCGAGAACACCACCGCCGTCCCGGGAGCACGAGGCACACACGGCACCCCTGGCGGGACCACACGTTGATACCAGGCCGCGGCGGGCTGGGGGTGGGGAACGGGAGGTGGAGCGTGAGCACCAAGGGGCTGGAGCTGGGAAGAACCCAGCGCTGCGCACGCGCTGAGCCCGGCACTGCGCGTGCGCGCACGGAAGTGGCGGCTCAAGGAGCGGGCCGCGCCTGGCCGGGCGGGGCGGAGGACGGAAGTTCCGCGATGCGCAGGCGCGTCAACCGTCCCTCGCTGGGCGCCTTTCTGAACTCGGGGCTTGCTGGGAGGACTGTTGGCCGGGATCCTAGGGACACCGGCCCGGTTCCCCGTCGTCACGGCAGTCGGTCTCCTTTTCCTGCCAGGGCACCGAGCCCGGAGCCCGCAGCCTCGCGCTTGGCAGTTTTGACAGGTGTTTGTCGCTGTGGTAAGAACATCGAGACGTCGTTCGGAATCGCTGTGTCGGGTTGCTTCGGTTGCCTTGGCTGTTGGTTTGACTTGGAGTAACTGGGGGTACACGGGGCCGACATGGAAACACGCTTCCGGGGAGAGAAGGCCCCGAAGCTGCCTCTAAGGAGAGTTTCCTTGTAGGGTCATTTTCTTGTAACTTAAACTTTCCTCTTCACCTGCACATATTTTCTTGTGCGTGTTACTACAGACCCGCTCCAGATGTGTGTTGTACCGAGTGGGATAAACCAAAATATTTTTAAAATGCATCCAACTACGCCTTTGGCAGACTGAGGCAGTCGGATTGCTTCGGGTTGAGAGAGACAGAGACAGAGAGGCAGAGAAGAAAAGGAGGGGAGGGGAGGGGAGAGAGAGGAAAGAGAGAGGAGGGGGGGGAGATGGTTGCCATTTTCTGGATTTATCTGTTCCAGTATTACAGAAAAGCCTCTTCAAAACAAAGGGATGCCTGACTTATGGCTTTTTAACCTAAGATCACTTTGTTTTAGGTGAGTGATTTGTAAGGAGTTAATGCCTTGAGCGTTCAGATTTTTAATTATTTATTTTCTTTACACTAGTACTGAAACTTTGTAGTTGTTGCTTGGCACTGTTTTCAAGGTGAATGTTCATTTAAAAAAATTTAAGTTACAGTTAGGTGCTCACTCATCTGTATAACCTGTTTCTTATATTCAAATCATGGATATCCTGTGTTTCTGTGAAAGTATTATTTGTGATAGGCCAGGTATGCAAAGTTGCTGCATATTGGAAATGTCTTGAGAACCTTTAAAAGTCATGATGCCTGACAACGGTGGTATGTACTTGTAATCTCAGCATTTAGCAGGAGGATCAAGAGTTCTAGGTCATTTGTGGCTACAGAGCAAGATTTTAGGACAATTTGGGCTACATGACATTCTGTTTTTTAAGAATAAATAAATAAAGGGGGAAATAAATAAATAAAAGAACCATTCCTCAAAACAAAAAAGAAATTCTACAAATAGAAACATCACTAAACATCACAAAGTAGTTGTTGCAGGTAGGATCTATTGAAAGTTGCTTAGTTATTGAAAATTTTCAGAGAAACAGGGCATTTACGTAGTATTTGATTATTCTCTTCATTTGTGTGTTCTTCTTTAAACAAAATTCTTTCTATGTAGCTCAAGCTGGCCTTGAACTTAAAATCTTCTTGCCTTAGCCTGTTGAGTGCTGGAATTACAGAAATGTGCCACCATTTTCTATATGCAAACTTTTTAAAAAAGTATTTCAAAGTAAACAGTTTGCATGACAGGTGTGGTGGCAGCTGTTCTTTAGTCCCAGCAGAGGCAGGTGGATCTCTGTGACTCTGAAGCAGCCAGAGTATCCTGTCTCACCACCACCTCCAATTCACAGGAATGCTTTGAATATATATACAGTCCTTCCAAATTCACAGAAAGATTGCCCAGGATATTCTTCCTGCAGTCTGCAGGATACCCAGTCTACAGATGCTTGGGACTCTTACATAAAATGTCATATGTAGTATTTGCATATGACCTATGCCATTGTACACACACACACACACACACACAGGCACTTGCTAAGGTTCAAAGTTACCGTCTTGAGAATGCTAGGAAAGAGCTCTAACATTGAGTAATACACCCCAGCCTCTCCCAGATACTCTAATCATAATTCCTAGCACAATATTAGTATTATATAAATAGATATACTGTATACTTTTTTTCCTGCATGTTTTCAATCTGAGGTTGATTGATGTGCAACATTTTCTTCTTTTTCCCCTAAACTTACAATTGGGATCTGTCGATCAACTAGATTATCCTTTGGTTCTCTTCCCTTACTGTATGTCATCGGTTTGTGGTCTGTGTAGTTTAAATTTTCATTTTCCCATGAATGATGCTGCTGAGTCCATTGTTAGGCACTGTGGTGATTTGAGTGACAGTGACAGCCCCGCCCCCATATGTTTGAATGCTGGGTCCTTAGTGGAACTGTTTGGAAAGAATTAGAGGTGTGGCCTTGTTAGTGGAGCTGAGTCACTGGGGGTGGGCTTTGAGCTTTCAAAGGCCCACACTAGGCCCGGTCTCTTCTCTCTGCTTGCAGACTAGGATGTAAAGCTCTCAGCTACTGCCTCAGCCCCATGCCTGTGTGATCCCACAGTGATGATCATGGACTAACTCTAAACTGTAACCAAGCACCCAACTCAATGCTCTCTTTTATAAGAGCTGCTTGGATCACCGTGTCCTTCACAGTAACAGGACAGTGACGGGCAACTTTTGGCTATTTGTGTATCTTTTATGAAATGTCTCTTTCTGAGAATGAGTGGTGAGGTATACTGATGCATGCTTGTAATCCCACCACTTGGGAAGTAGAGGCAGGAGGATCAGGAGTTCAAATTTCTAAAGGTTTTTTGGTGTGTGGTTTTTGTTTTTTGTTTTTCGAGAGGGTTTATCTGTGTAGCTTTGCGCGTTTCCTGGATCTCACTCTTTAGACCAGGCTGGCCTCGAACTCAAAGAGATCCACCTGGCTCTGCCTCCCGAGTGCTGGGATTAAAGGCGTGAGCCACCACCACCTCTAAAGTTTTAAATATGACTTACCTTCATAAAATTGTACTAGTTTATTCTTGTGTCAACAGTAGATGAAAATGCCTTTTGTTCTTAGTTTTCATGCTCCCATTCTTGTTGTGGCTCATCAATTAGACGTAGAAATATTGTTGTTATTGTTCTTTTGAGACAGGGTCTCACTGTGTAGACCTGAAAGATCTGCCTGCCTCTGCTGTCTAAGTGCTAAGGTCAAAGATGTGTAGCCACCACACATGCAAATTACAATGGGGGCCTTTTGGTTTTGTGTTTTAGATTAAGTATTTTTCTGTTCATAAAATGTCTTCCAGGAATAAATGGCTGCTGGACAAGATCGAGTGGTTGCTCTTGTAGATATGGATTGTTTCTTTGTCCAAGTGGAACAACGGCAAAACCCTCATTTGAGGAATAAGCCTTGTGCAGTTGTACAGTACAAAACATGGAAAGGTGGTGGGTATGTATCATTGAGAGTGTCATGTATGTGTGTGTGTGTCTGTCTGTCTGTCTGTCTGTCTCGTAGTAGGGATATTGAGGGTCTTCTTCAGTTGCTCTCTCTGTTTTGAGAGCCTCTCATTGAACCCCAAGCTCACTGATTCAGCTTAGGCCCAATGGCCAGCAAGCTCCAGTTTCCACCAACACAGACCATGTACTGCTGCACCCAGCTTTTTCTATGGGCCTGGCAACTCCCGACTCAGGTCTGCTTGCTGGATGACAGGCACTTTACTAACTGAGCCATCTCCCCAACCTCTCCTAGTATTTAACAAAATGTTCTTGTGTTTGAGTGCTTTGTACAGTACCCACAGAGGCCAAAATAAGGTATCAGATCCCCTAGGACTGGAGTTACTGATCCGTGGTTATAAGCCACCATGTGGGTGCTGGTAATCAAACCCAGGTGAAAAGAGCAGCTGGTGCTCTTAACCCTTAACCATCACCCCAGACCCCACTGAGACTCTAGTCTATGAAAACTCAATGGTTCTGTTCTAGGTCTTTTCTGAAATTTCTGAACTTCTGTGTCTGGGATTGAAAAATAGCATTTGTCATCACAATTTTCTAATTTTATGTGTTTGTAGCCTACTTCTGTTAAAAGTTTATTATTGTTTGAGATCATGTAATACTTTTGATTTTGTCTCCTTTTCTCCCCGCAACTTTAGAATTATCGCAGTGAGTTATGAAGCTCGTGCATTTGGGGTCACCAGAAACATGTGGGCAGATGATGCTAAGAAGCTATGTCCAGATCTTCTGCTGGCACAAGTTCGTGAGTCCCGCGGGAAAGCCAACCTCACCAAGTAAGCAGAAACCGTTGTAAAGGAACATAGAGGACTTAGGAAGTGTTTTGTGGGGTGGGGTATGGCCAGTGGTAGAGTGGTTGCCTAGCACTCATTAGATCTAGTTTTAATATCAAGAGCCACTTTAAAAAAAAGCTACAGGTGATACTCGTTACTGTGGCTTGTTGCTTCTTGCAATGTACTCAATAAACTTGTTGAAACAAATATGAAATATTTTTGGTTTTTCGAGATAGGGTTTCTCTGTGTAGTTTTGATGCCTGTCCTGGATCTCACCCAGGCTGGCCTTGAACTCACAGATCCACCTGGCTCTGCCTCCCAAGTGCTGAGATTAAAGGCGTGCACCATTGCTGCCTGGCCAAAATGTTTTTCTATCAGCATCCTGTGTCTATGAGTTAAATATTGTATGTGTGCTTCAGTGGCAGTTTTATTATTACTTTTAAGTTCTTGCTTTAAGGAACCACTTATTATCTTGCTTGTTTAAAAGTCACTTGTTATGGGGAAATGAAAGTTAGCTCAATAGTTAAGAGGAGGTTCTGCAACTTTATTTGACATTCAGTGGGTTCATTCTCATCCACATTGACTGTAGATTTTTGAATGTGGTAACAGGCACATAAGTCATTAATGTGTGGAGCTTATTTGGTGAGTCCTCATCCTCATCACATTTTTTTTTGGACAAACGTACACGAATATGATATGGGGCATTCCCTTGGCCCAGACAGCGTTATTTATTAAGCCTGGTGTCAGTGTGCACATCTGGAGTCCCCCATCCCCTTCATGGCAAATCTCTGAAATTTTTAAGTGCCTGAGGGGCATGTTTCTTGAAGCCCACTCCATGAATGCGCTTGTGAGTGTTGATGATGTATTCTTGGGTCACATCCTCGTTGGTGGCAGAATGGCCCTTCTTATTACCCCCCTTCTTTGCGGGAGCCATTTTGCCGAGCCCAAGTTGGAAAGGACGGGGCCACTTTATTTTCCTTATATTTTTTAAATTTATTTTTATTTCATGTGCATTGGTGTTTTGCCTGCATGTATGTCTGTGTGAGGGTGTCAGATCCCCTGGAGCTGGAGTTACAGACAGTTGTGAGCTGCCGTGTGGGTTGTGGGAATTGACCCTGGGTCTTCTGGAGAGCAGCAGGTGCTCTTAACTGACATTAGTTTGGTTTTTGTCCTTTGAGGTGTTTTCCTAGTGCAAATAAAGGTTGTAAGAGAAAAGTCAAATAATCTGTAATTCTCATTTAATGACATTTTGGAATAGTAATCATAATAGTTTTTTGGGGCATCTTAGTGAAGACATGCAAATGTTTCCATTTTATGGAAAATATAACAAGATCAAATAACTTTAAATTATATAGCAAATCCAAACCAAAGTAAAGAAAACATCCAGATTGTAGAAAACTAGCTATTTGGCTAGAAGAACCATTTATGGTTTATCTTAGTTTGCTTTCTATTACTGTGATAAAGCACTGACCAAAAGTAACTTGGGGAGGAGAGGGTTTGTTTAACTTATATCTCAGGTCACAGTCCATCACAGAGATGAAAGTCAGAGCAGGAACCTGAAGGCAGGAATTGAAGTAGAGACCATGGAAGAATGCAAGACCATGACTTGCTCCCCATGACTCACTCAATTTACTTGTTTTTTTAAGTAAGTTTTTGAGATTATAATTACATCATTTCCCCTTCTTTTTCTCCCTCCAAATCTCCCTTGTACATACACACCCACTTTCAAATTCATGACCTCTTTTTCTTTAATTGTTGTTACATACATATATTCATGTATCCATACATGTATGGATATACTCAGTCTGTATACAGTTTGTATACAGACTAAGATACTTGCCCAGGAGGACCACTGCCCTTGGTGAACTGGGCCTTTCCACAGCAATCATTAATCAAGAAAATGCCTCCCAGACTTGCCTACAGGCCTATCTGATGGGGCATTTTCTCAATTGAGGTTTCTTTTCCCAGATGACCCTAGCTTGTGTCAAGTTGACAAAAGACTGTCCCAAGTCATAAATAGATCTATGATGAGATGATATTCCCCTAAAAAAGATAGCCTACCTGCCCAAATGTATCCCTAAATCCTAGGCATTTGCCTTCATAATTTGAATGACAGTATGTCCAGAGCAATTGGCTTGCACTAGCCAAACACCATTGACTGAAATTGAAGTCCATGGTCAGTTTATTGATTCGTAGTAAGAGTTGCTGTCATAAGAAAAATCTGTTCTGCTGAGTGTCATGTTCTCCCTAAGTTGTGTCTTGTTTGAAGATAGACTCTGAAGCAAAAGGTTTCTTAGTTGTATGTACATAGCAAAGGGATAAGTGAACGTAGTGGAATATTTCATTGTGCTAGGCATTTCTTTTCTTTTTAGAGACATCCTTGTCACATAGGTATACTCAGGGTCTGTATGCCTTTTAACTTGGTATAATGCTAGCACTGCATGAAAAGGCTTTCCTAGGATTCTTTCTTTTCCTTTTTCTATTGTTTATCTACCTATCCATTGTTCCCTTCAGTTGGGTAATTATTACGTCTTTATTAAGCCACTTGTCACTTGCTTATGGATTTTCTTTGTTGTTTTTTGAGACAGGATTTTTCTATGTAGCCCTGGCTGTCCTGGAACTAGCTCTATAGACCAGGCTGGCCTTGAACTTACAGAGATCTGCCTGCCTCTGCCTCCTGCGTGCTGGGATTAAAGGTGTGCACCACCATGGCCCGGCACTTATGGATATTCTTGTTCATTATAGGAAGAACAACATGGGGCTGACAGTCTCAAGGTTGTGTCCATTTATGGCCTACTTGTATGATCCTTATACTCAGGTACCGGGAAGCTAGTGTTGAAGTCATGGAGATAATGTCTCAGTTTGCTGTGATTGAACGTGCCAGCATCGATGAGGCTTATATAGATCTGACCAGTGCTGTGCAGGACAGACTTCAAAGGTTAGAAGGTCACCCCATCTCAGCAGACTTGTTACCAAGCACTTACATTGAAGGGCTGCCCCGAGGCCCTACAACAGAAGAGACTATTCAGAAAGGTACTTGTATAGCATAACATTACTTCTGCTTCCTGCTTTTGGAACCTGCTTTGCTTTGTTACACTGATTCTTTTTAGAATGATACTTAAATTATCGCCTGCATGTATCATAGAAACTCACATGAAAGGATATACAAATTCTCGTTATCTTTCTGGGTATATCCATGATGAGAAGCTGTGAAATTTGTATAAAAGTAAATATCTCTTTAGATATGTAACCACTTCAGCTTAGTGTTAGCAAGGGAAGGTAGAAGGCTGACTGCTCCCTTCATTTGTCGATTAATTCAGATTATTGTCATTTAGTTTCTTGATTTATTCAATAGCAAACAGAATGAGCTTTTTACTTTTTACTTATTTTTTTGTGTTTTGCCTGCATGTATGTCTTCATACCACATGTGTGCAATGCCTGAGGAGGCCAGAAGAGGGTATTAGATCTCCTAGGGCTGGAGTTACAGACAATTGTGAGCTGCTATGTGGGTGCTAGGAATTGAACCCAGGTCCTCTGAAGAGCAGTCAGTGCTCTTAACTGCTGAGCCATCTCTCCAGCACCAGAATGAGTTTTTTAAATGGAGACCCAAGGTGTAGGAGTTAAATAATTTAAAATTTTTCCTCAAGAGAAAGGGTCTTTCTGTGTAGCCCAGGCTGGCTTCAGGTGGTTCTCTACCCTTCCCCCACCCCAGCTGTTGGAGTTACTAGGATTACAGGCATGTGCTACCACAAGCAGTCATAGATATATATTTATGTACTTTAGTTCTTACACATGCCCTGTAAGTTGCAAGTTTTGTGAGCAGCAATAGCAGTTTTGAACAGGAAGATAAGGTTGATGGATTGGTATACTAGTAGTTAAGAGTATTTGAATTGTAGGGGTATACAGTGAGTTTTGGGTTTGAGCCTTTTGTTTTGCACTGAAGACAAACCCTGGGTCTCCATTGTACTAGCAAGTGCTTGTCCTCTGAGTGGACCCTCAAACCAAGTGGGAAGAGGTGAGGTGGTTGGGCCTGTGATACTGTTCTTGTTCTACAGGTGTCTTACCTCTCCATTGCTGTGCAGATGTATGATCAAGGCAGCTTATAGAAGAGTTTATTGGGCTTATAGTTTCAGTGGTTGAGTCCTTGACTGTCATGGGAGCATGGCAGCAGTCGAGCAGACCTGGTGCTGGAGCAGTAGCTGAGAGCTCACATGTTAGACAACAACCACAAGGCAGAGAGAGAGCTAACGAGGAATGTCATGGACCTTTGAAACAAAGCCTACCCCAGGGGACACACCTCTTCCAACAAGGCTATACCTCCTAATCTTCAAACCACCACAGCAAGTGAAGACATTTACTGGCTGATGACTGAGTTCAGTCCCAGGACCTGCATTGGGAAAGGGAAGAACTGACCCCTGGAAGTTGTTCTTTGATCTCCACATGTGTTTTGGTGCATACTCCTTTCCTCAACCTATAAAATAAATACATCTCAATTTGTTTTTAAATTGAAAGGGTACTAGAGAGATGGCTCAGTAGTGAGGAGCACACACTGTTCTTGCAAAAGAGCCACATTTGGCTTCCAACACCCACATGAGGCAGCTTACTACCACCTGTAACAATAGCTCCAAGGAATTTGACACTCTCTTCTGGCCTCTTGAGAACACCTGCACTCACATGCACAGTCTTGTACACAGACACATAAGTATACACATAATTTAAAACAAATACTTTTTTTTAAAGAGTTAAGGTAGTTTAAGAAATAAACCAAAAAAAGAAAAAAAAGAAAGAAAGAAAAGGTGAGTGAAGCAGGATGAGTTTAGTGATACAGAAATGATTTTGAAGTGTGCTCTGTTGACTGGCTACACAGTGGGAAATGGGGTGGGGCAGCTAATGTTATTTCAATTCTGAGTTTTTATTGAGAACAGAGGGTAGCCCAGCATGCTTTTAATCCAGGTAGGTAGACCTCTGAGTTCAAGGTCAGCCTTTTCTACAGAGTGAGTTCTAGGACTGCCAGGGATACACAGAGAAACCCTGTCTCTAAACACTGAAGAAATGTAAAGAAGAAAATTTGAGGGAACACATTTTTAAACCATTGCTCCTGAAAGAAAAGAGCAACAAGCCGAGCCGCTGTGACAGAGGGAACAAGATGGCGGCGCCAAAGGGGAAGAAGCTTTGGGCCCAGGCCCAGCTCGGGCTCCCGACGCCACTGCTGCTGTTGACCATGGCGCTGGCCGGAGGCTCGGGACTGCAGTGGCTGAAGCATTTGACTCGGTCCTGGGGGACATGGCATCCTGTCACCGGGCCTGTCAGCTGACCTACCCCTTGCACACCTACCCCAAGGAATGCATGTCAGAGAGGTTGCAGGCTGTTTTCAATTTGCCAGTTTGTGGATGATGGAATTGATTTAAATTGGACCAAATTGTGAATCTGTGTGCACAGAAGTATATTACCAACCTGATGAGCAATATGCTTGCCATCTTGGCTGTCAGGATCAGTTGCCATTTGCTAAATTGAGACAAGAACAACTCATGTCCCCAGTGCCAAGAATGCTTCTCCTTTTCCCTCTAACTCTGGTGAGGTCGTTCTGGAGTGACATGATGGACTCTGCACAAAGCTTCGTAATCTCTTATGGACTTTTTATCTTCAAGTTGATGATGGAAAAATAGTTATCTTCCTGTCTAAACCAGAAATTCAGTATGCACCGCAATTGGAGCAAGAGCCTACAAACTTGAGAGAATCATCTTTAAGCAAAATGTCCTATCTGCAAATGAGAAACTCACAAGATGCCTATCTCTTAACTCTGGGTGGATCTTAACCACGATGCTGGTCCTCTCGGTGACGCTGGTCCTCTCGGTGATGTTGCTGCTCTGGATCTGCTGTGCAGCTGTTGCTAGCAGCTGTGGAGCAGTACGTTCCTCCTGAGAGGCTGAGCATCTATGGTGACTTGGAGTTTATGAATGAGCAAAAGCTGAGCAGATACCCAGCTTCTTCTCTTGTGGTTGTTAGGTCTCAAACTGAAGATCATGAGGAAGCAGGGCCTCTGCACACCAAGGTGAATCTTGCTCATTCAGAAATCTAAGCTTTTTTAAAGAAAGTGTCATCAACACATAAACTTCCATTCCTCATAGAGCTTTTTACATGGTTTCATTGGATATAGGCCTTAACAATTCACTATGAAATGCAAATAAAGTTACTCAGCTCTGTGAAGACTTTATTTGCTGTGACTTTACCTGTATTTTTCTAGTCATTTAAGACACGGACATGGGGTTGTGGTTTTACTTTACTAATATCTGTAGCTATTTTGTTAGTTGCATTGGTTTTTGGTTTTCTCCTGTCTTAGCCAAATTCTATGAGCTCATCATTGTCCTGCCATGACACTGCTGTCATCTTACTTAATAAGCTGAATGCTTAGGATGTGCTACTTCTGCCTAGAAATGGCCTCCAAATGTGTACTCTCAAATATAGCAGAAAATGTTATTTAACGACACTAAATTTTCAGTTATATTGAATTGAAATTATTAAAATTTATTTGAATAAAAAAAAACACAAAAGAAAACCCAAAAAACATTGCTCCTGTGCTGGGAGTAGAGATCAATGATAGTATGTTTGAACCATGGGTTCAGTACTGCAAAAATCAATAGATCATTATTCATGAATGATTGTTAACATAAAAATTTTTTATACATTATCACTATAAGTTTTAACCTAAGCTGAAACTAAGGCTTCTGGAATTGGTATATTCAAATGTGATTGGTTTTCTAAACCTATGTATCTAGGGCTGGTGAGATGTCTCAGCAGGTAAAAGGGCCTGCCACCAAACCTAATGACCAGGTTTGATCCCTTTGACCCACATGTGCATATGCCCATGCAGACAAAGCAAATAAAATGTAATTGTAAATAAAATGGGGCAGGAGAGATGGCTTAGTGGTTAAAAGCACTTGCTGTTCCTCTAGAGGACCCAAATTTGGTTCCCAGCATTGACATTGTGAGACCACCTTCAACTCCAGCTCCAAAGGATCCAAAACCCTCTCTGGCCCCCAGGGGTACCTACACACATGCCATATACACAGACACACACATAAATAAAAAGAAAGTTTAAAGTAAACCTATGTGTCTAAAACATCTGAAATCAAACCATTTCTGCACTGAATGGTAAATATAGTCCTGTGCTGCTTAATGTCAGGCATATGCTCTAGGAAATGTGTCACTGGGTGATTTTATCACTGTGCAAATATCATGGATTTAGAGAAAGCTAGATCATATAGCCTACTATACATTAAGTTCTAATACCATCATGTATGTAGTCTACCCTTGAGCAAATATTAATGTGATTCATGACTGAAAATAACTAATTTAAAAAAATGTCTAAGTAAGTCTGGCGGTGGTGGCGCACGCCTTTAATCCCAGCACTCAGGAGGCAGAGGCAGGCGGATCTCTGTGAGTTTGAGGCCAGCCTGTGCTACCAAGTGAGTTCCAGGAAAGGCACAAAGCTACACAGAGAAACTCTGTCTCAAAAGACTGAAAAAAAAATGTCTAAGTGTGATCTTCTCAACTTTTTTCAGAGGAAATTCGAAAAGAAGGCTTGCTTCAGTGGCTTGGTTCTCTTCAGATTGATGAGCCCACCTCTGCAGACCTACGGTTGACTGTGGGGGCAGTGATTGTGGAAGAGATGAGAGCAGCCATAGAGAGGAAGACTGGTTTTCAGTGTTCAGCTGGAATCTCACACAATAAGGTGAAGGCTTACTGTAGACTTCAGAGAGAAGCATTGGTACTTTAGTAAGTACAGCAGGGACGGATGGATGTTAGTGGATATTTAAAGTTCATGTTGAGAGCCTGGTGTGGTAGTGCGTGTCTGTACTTCCACCACTTGAGAGTTCTAGAATTCCAGGCCAGTTTACTCTATATGAGACCTTGTCTCAAAAAACTTTAAAAAAAAAAATGGAGGGGGGGGAGTAGGGGGACTGGAGAGGGGACTCATCAGTTAAAAGCACTGGCTATTCTTCCAGAAGACCTGGGCTCAATTCCCACCACCCACATGGTAGCTCTCAACTGTCTGTAAATACAGTTCCAGGGGACCCAACACTTCTGGTCTCTGAGGGCATTGCATGCACATACTATACAGACATAAATGCTGGTAAAACACTCATACACATAAAATCATGTTTTTTAATTGTTTAACATTTTGGGGCTGGTGAGATGATTCAGTGGGTAAAGGCACTTGCCACCAAGCTTAATGACCTGAGTTCTACCTAGAACCCTAATGATGGAAGTAGAGAACCAAATTGTCCTTTGACCTCCATATGTGCAATGCCCCCCATAAATGTCATTTTTTAAAAAACGTAGCTAGCCGGGCAATGGTGGCACACACCTTTAATCCCAGCACTCGGGAGGCAGAGGCAGGCGGATCTCTGTGAGTTTGAAGCCAGCCTAGGCTACAGAGTGAGTGAGATCCAGGACAGGCACCAAAATTACACAGAGAAACCCTGTCTCGAAAAAAACAAAACAACAACAACAAAAAAAAACTTAGCTAAAATAAAATTCATATTGAGACTCAAATAAAAGCTTAAGTAATAACATTATTTAACATGCATAAGTAACTTTCCTAAGGAGCAGCCTGAAAGCTGGCACAAATTATATATATATATATTTTTTTTTTTTAATGATTGAACCATCTGTATAGAAAAGCTGAAGCCTGGAGCTGCAAAGATGGGTCAGCAGTAAAGAGCACCGGCTATTCTCCCAGAGGACCCACATGGCAGCTCACAACTATCTGTACCTTCAGTTCTAATTGAGCCAACAACCCTCACACAGACACACATGGCAGGTCCAGTGCACATAAAAATAAATCTTTGCTTCTTCCTGTTCTCAAGTGGTCTTCATTTATCATGGTCTATTATTCCTTATTCTCCCTTTCTGTTCTTGATCCAGCTGGGATCTCTTGCTCCCCTAAGCTCTCTTTCCCTCAAACTTGCCCTTCATTACTCCCACTGTCGTCCAGGTTGTTCATGTAGATCTCATCCATTTCTCTGTCATTGGGCGATCCCTGTGTCTTTCCTAGGGTCCCGTTTTCTAGGTAGCCTCCCTGGAGTTGTGTAGCAGTCTAGTCATCTTTGTTTTACATCTAGTATCCTACTATGAGTGAGTACGTACCATGTTTGTCTTTCTGAGTCTGGGTTACCTCACTCAGAATGATTTTTTTTCTAGATCCATCCATTTGCCTGCAAAGCTTATGATGTCATTGTTTTTCTCTGCTGAGTTGCACTCCATTGTGTATATGTACCACATATTCTTTATCCATTCTTCAGTTGAAGGGCATCTAGGTTGTTTCCAGGTTCTGGCTATTACAAACAATCTGATATGAACATAGCTGAGCAAATGCCCTTGTGGTATGATTGAGCATTCCATGGGTATATGCCCAAGAGTGCTACAGCTGGGTCTTGGGGGAGATGGATTCCCAATTTTCTAAGGAAGTGCCATATTGATTTCCAAAGTGGCTGTACAAGCTTGCATTCCCACCAGCAGTGGAGGATAGTTCCCCTTGCTCCACATCCTCTCCAGCATAAGCTGTCTTCTGTGTTTTTGATCTTAGCCATTCTGACAGGTGTAAGGTGGTATCTCAGAGTTGTTTTGATTTGCATTTCCTGGATAATTAGGGATGTTGAGCAATTCCTTAAATGTCTTTCAGCCATTTGAGCTTCCTCTGTTGAGAATTCTCTGTTTAGTTCTATAGCCCATTTCTTAATTGAAGTTTTTTTGTTTTGTTTTGTTTTTTGTTTTTTGTTTTTTGTTTTTTGAGATAGGGTTACTCTGTATAGATTTGAGTCTTTCCTGGAACTCGCTTTGGAGACCAGGCTGGCCTCAAACTCACAGAGATCCACCTGCCTCTGCCTCCCAAGTACTGGGATTAAAGGCGTGCGCCACCACCGCCCAGCAAAAGTTTTATTATTAAAAATTTTAAAAGGTCAGGCTGGTGGATCTCTTTGAGTTCAAGGCCAGTCTGGTCTACAAAGTGAATTCCAGGACAGTCAAAAACTGTTACACAGAAAAACTGTCTCGGGGGAAAAAAAAAAAAAGCTGGGGCTTTGAACTTTTATAAATTAGCCTATTTCATTTATTGTCACTTGCTGTATATTTTTGTTGTTTTGTCTTATATGTTTTGGCTTTTTGAGGCAAGTTCTCATGTAGCTCAGGCTAGCCTGTGTACCAAAGACAACCTGATCTTCCTTTCTCTACCTCCAAAGTCCTGGGATTACAGGCATCTGCTACTACACTTAGTTTTATTGTTTCCTTATATGGAATTGCCTGGATATTTTATGTTTTTGCCTATTCCTTGTGCGTGTATATATATACAGATGTGAGTTTTGCATGTTTGTGACGTGTGCGTATGTGTGTCATAATCCGTCCCTCCTCTACTGTACTCCTTTTAGGCAGGGTCTCTCTGAACCTAGAACTAGTATTTCTTTGGAGGAGAGTGGGCTATCGTAGCAGCCAACAAGTCCCAGAGGTCTTCCTGTCTCTTCTGCTCCAGTGCTGGGCTTGCCAGTGTGTGCAGGGTTATTCACAGCTTGTTTCACAGATGCTGGCATTCAAACTCCAGTCCTCAGGCCTGAGCATTGGGGCAATGAGAGAAAGGTGGCTGCTGCAGTAAAACTTTAATTTGGACTGGTTTGGGGATTTAGCTCAGTGGTAGAGCGCTTGCCTAGCAAGCGCAAGGCCCTGGGTTCGATTCTCAGCTTCTGGGAAAAAAAAAAAATCAGAAAAAAAATTTTTTTAATTTGGACCACTATTTTTAAAATGGGGAGCACAGACAATTCTCAATAGTACAAAAGCAGAATAACTGCTTTGCTAACTCACTGTGAATAAAGTACAGTGAAAATATAAGAACCAGGTGATGGTTGTACAAACCTTTAACCCCAGCAATCAGGAGGCAGACAGGTGGATCTCTATACGTTCAAGGCCAGACTGTTACACAGAGAAACCCTGTTTCAAAAAACAAACAAACAAACAAACAAACAAAAAACAACAAAAAAGACTTCATCAACTCTAACCAAGGCTCAGTAATGAGCAGGAGCTGACCAGGTCGCTGCCACCTGCTTCTGCTCTAACAGAAGGAAAGTTGCTAAGCCATCCAGAAGAATTTTGGGGTTTTTTGACTATATGAAAGGAAATGAAACTATTCCTAATGTAATGTAATATAGATCATGCTAAGTATTGCCTAAAGTTACTAAAAAATTTTACCAATAGCTGGTCATGGTGGTGCACATTTTGTGTGTGTATGTCTGTGTGTGTGTCTGTGGTGTTGTTTTAATTTATCTATTTATTTTACATCCCAGCCGAAGCCTGCCCCCACCTCCTAGTCCCTTCTCACCCACCTCCCACCCCCTCCACCTCCCACCCCCTCCTCTTCCATCTCTCTCCAGGACAGAGCAGGTCTCCCATGGGTATCAATAAAACATGGCATGTCACTTTGCAGTAAGGCTAAGCAGCCTTGCATGTGTTAAGGCTAGGCAAGGCGACCTAGTAGGAATAGGGTCCCAAGAGTCAGCAAGAGTGGGAGACAGTCCTTGTTCCCATTTTCAGAAGTTTCACAGGAGGACCAATCTACACAACTGTAATAAATATGCAGAGGCCTAGGTCAGCCCCATGCAGGCTCCCTGGTTGTCCATTCAGTCCCTGTGAGCCCCTATGAGCCCAGATTAGTTGATTGTGTGAGCCTTCCTGTGGTGTCCTTAACCCTTCGGGCTCCTACACTCCTTCCCCCTCTCCCCGTCCTTCCCTCCCTCTTCCTCTCCCTCCCCTCCTGTTTCCACTCCTCCTCCCCCCTTCTCACCCTCCATGTCCTCCTCACCCTCTTCAGGATTCCCAAACTATGCCTCATGTTTGACTGTGGGTCTCTGCAGCTACCTTCATCAGTTACTAGATCGTACCTCTCTATGACAATTGGGCCAGGCGCCAATCTGGTCACAGGAGATGGCCAGTTCAGGCTACTTAACCACTGTTGCTAGAAGTCTAAATTGGGATCCTCCCCCATAGACTCCTGGGAGATGCCCCTATGCCAGGCTCCCCCCAACCCCCGAAATGCCCACTCCCCCAGCAGTTCTTTTCAGTGCTCTCCCTCTCCATGCCTTCCCGATGCTAGAGTTTCCTGGTCCTGCAGCAGCTCTGACCCAACCAAGTAAACACACAGACTTATATTCTTAAATCAACCCATTTCTAGTAATCTATAAATTGCCACAGGGCTTGTGGCTTACCAATATCTATCATCTCACTTGTCATGGTGGCGGCTGGCAGTGTCTCTCAGCCTTCCTGTTCTCTCAATTCTCCTCTCTGTTAGTCCTGCCTCTACTTCCTGCCTGGCTACTGGCCAATCAGTGTTTTATTTATCCATCAATCATCCACAGCATTCCCCTAACCTGATCACTCATGTTCCCATCCTCACCTGCTCTCAGTCCACTCACAAAATCTCTACTATTTCCCCTTCCCAGGGAGATCTGAGTGTCCCTTCATGACCCTCCTTGTTACCTAGTCTCTCTAGGTCTGTGGCTAGCACAGTCATCCTTTACTTTACAGCTACTGTCCACTGTGAGTGAGGACACACCATGTTTGTCTTTCTCAGTCTGGGTTCCCTCACTCAGGATGGTTTTTTCTAGTTCTATCCATTTGCTTTCAAAATTCCTGGGGTCCTTGTTTTTAACAACTGAGTAATACTCCATTTTGTAAGTGAACCACATTTTCTTTATCCAGTCCTCGGTTGAGAGACATCTAGGTGGTTTTCAGTGGCTATTACAAATAAAGGTGCTATGAACATAGTTGAGCAGGTGTCCTTGTGGTATGATGGAACATCCTTTGGGTATACGTCCAAGAGCGGGATAGCTGGGTCTTGAGATAGGTTGGCTCCCAGTTTTCTGAGGAACCGCCACACTGACTTCCACAGTGCCTGTACAAGTTTGCACTCTCACCAGCAATGGAGGAGTGGTCCCCAGCTGGTGTATGCTTTTAATTTTAATTTTTTAGTTTGCTTTTTTTTTTTTTTCCATTTAGGAGACAGAGGCAGGTGCCTCTAGGTGCATTCTAGGCCAGCCAGTCTAGTGAGTTCCAGGACAGCCAGAGCCTCATAATAAAGAGACTGCATATTAGTCAGGTTTCTCTAGAGCAGTGGTTCTGAATCTGTGTGTATCAACCCCTTAGGGTGAAAGATCTTTTCACAGGGGTCGAAAATTAGATATCCTACATATCAAATATTTACATAATGACTCATAACTAGCAAAATTAGTTATGAAGTAGCAGTGGAAATAATTTTATGGGGGAGTCACCACAACATGAGGAACTGTATTATTAAATGGTTACGTCATTGAAAGGAAGGTTGAGAATCACTGCTCTAGAGGAACAGAACTTATAGAATGAATATATATATATTTATTAGATTTATTAATGGCTTACGGGCTGTGGACCAGCTTGTCCAACAATAGCTGTCTACCAATGAAAGGTCCAAGAATCCAGTAGTTGTTCAGTCTATGAGGCTGGATGTCTCTCTCAGCTGTTCTTCAGTATATACTAGAATCCCAAAGAAGTAGGCTCTAATGCCAGTGAAGGAGTGGAGTTGCCAGCAACAGCAAGTGGGCAAATATAGACTAGGAAGCTTCCTTCCATGTCCTTTGTATAGGCCACAGGCAAAAGGTGTGTCCCAGAGGAAAGGTGGCTCTTCCCACCTCAACTGATTACAAGTTGGTCTCGCTAGGTGGTAGTGTCGCATGCCTTTAATCCCAGCATTCAGGAGGTAGAGGCAGGTGGATCTCTGTGAGTTCAAGGCCAGCCTGGTCTACAGAACTAGTTTCAGGGCTGCCAGGATTGCACAGAGAAACCCTGTCTTAGAAAAGGGGAGGGGGGCTTTCGCTGCCTGATGCTGCTGAGGTCGCACACGTGAGGCCTGTCTGCATCAGCCAACACGTGCTGTGTTGCCTCTTATTTGCTTGCCGCCTTCGGGGGCAACTCCTCTCCTAGTGCCAAAGATATTAAGAAGATACTAGACAGCATGGGCATCAAGGTGGCGATGACTGGCTCAGCAAGGCCATCCGTGAGCTGAAGGGAAAAAACATTGAGGATGTCATCGCCCAGGGTGTTGGCAAACTTGCCAGTGTGCCTGCTGGTGGGGCCGTGGCTGTTTCTGCTGCCCCTGGCTCTGCAGCTCCTGCTGCTGGTTCTGCCCCTGCTGCAGCAAAGGAAAAGGAGGAGGCCGAGGAGTCAGATGATGACATAGGATTAAATTCCTGCTCCCCTGAAAATAAAGCCTTTTTATGTGAGAAAAAAGAAAAGAAAAGAAAAACACTTCAAATGATTTAATTAAGTAAAAAAAAAAAAAAAATTTCAGAGTTGGGGATTTAGCTCAGTGGTAGAGCGCTTGCCTAGCAAGTGCAAGGCCCTGGGTTCGATCCTCAGCTCCACATACAAAAAAAAAAAAAAAAATTCTTCACAGGTATATCCAGCCACTTAAGTTTTAGTTAATCCAGAT
The DNA here is from genome assembly GCF_903995425.1 of Onychomys torridus. NCBI lineage: Eukaryota > Metazoa > Chordata > Mammalia > Rodentia > Cricetidae > Onychomys > Onychomys torridus. Next base: position 8,034,338 of record NC_050460.1, read on the forward strand.
ACAGTCAAGTTGACAACCAACATCAGCCCTCATAGACCATATCTCAAAGGAAAAAAGAAAAAAGAATCTTACTAGTGAAATTAAGAAATGATTATCTATAAATGTATGTTTATGTATTTCTGTGGAGGTAGATAGCCATTTATTTTTTAGCTTTCAATTACATGTATATGTATGTCTGTGTGTAGGTGGTCTTCCCACATTTACTTCCAAATGTTGGGATTACAGGATTGCACCATCATTCTTGGCCTATTTTCACTTTTACATGAATAAGAAGTGAATCATACTTGAGTTTCTTCTGTTTTTTAAACCTATTGTGAGAAGAATCTCAAATAGATGGTAAAGGAAAAATGACTTTAGGAAAACAGAAGAGAAGAGTGTAGGAGAACAATGAGGAATGTTTACCGAAGGACTCTGTGGAACACAGAGGTTTTGAGTTTTGGTTATATTTTGATTTTCATGTGGAAATTATTAGGATAGCCATTAAGCTGTGCCTCTGTATATGTGTATGCATGCTTTAGTATTTACCAATTGTACATAGTTACCTTACTAATATTAATGATTTTATCGGTCTCTGTGCTTCCAGGTCCTGGCAAAACTTGCCTGTGGACTAAACAAGCCCAACCGCCAAACTCTGGTCTCCCATGGGTCAGTCCCACAGCTCTTCAGCCAGATGCCGATTCGTAAAATGTAAGGATTCAGGGAGGGCCTGCAGTTTCATCAGGTCCATGTGAATGGTCTTTGCTTATAGTGTCTTTTGTGCCTCATAAAGGTTTAGACTCAGAGAAAATAGGTACCAGTCAGAAAAACTTACAAACTACATTTCGGCTTTTTTTTTTCTAAATGAATTTTCAATTCAGTGTAATCTGTGGTATAGACCTAATCCTTAATTAAAAAACAAAACAAAACTGCCAGGTGCATACCTTCAATCCTAGCACCTAAGAGGCAGATGCAGGAGCATCTCTGGGTTTGAGATCAGCCTGGTTTACATATCAAGTTCCAGAACAGCCAGGGCTGTGTCCCCAGACCCTGTCTCCAACAACAGAAGAACTAAAAGTGGCATGGTGATCGATGCCTGTAATCCCAGCACTGGAGAGGCGGAGAAAGGGACAGGAGCAGCAGCACTCATGAACTTAAGGCCTTGTAATGAATGCCTGCTCACCCAGGGCTGCTGGGAAGATAGCTCACTGGGTAAGAGCACTTGTTGCCCAAGTATGAGGACCAGAGTTCAAAATCCCCAGTACCCCTAAAAAGCCAGATGTGGTTGCTTGTGTACTTCCCTGTAACCTCAGTACTATGGAGGGAGGAGAGTGCCCTATAGCCCCTAAACTGTGGGGGATAGAGATGGGGATTCCCAGGACTTCGATGGCTGCACCCAGCTCCAAGTACAGTGAAAAACCCTGCCTCAAGGAAATAATTCTGAGAATGATAGAACACCTAACATCCTGAAGCCTGCACATGTCACATACACCACATATACCAAACATACACCTGAGTTTTAGCTCTGTACCTAACTTCCTTCTGGCTTTTTGTTTTGTTTTGTTTTTTTTTGGTTTTGGTTTTTTGAGACAGGGTTTCTCTGTGTAGCTTTGTGCCTTTCCTGGAACTCACTTGGTAGCCCAGGCTGGCCTCGAACTCACAGAGATCCTCCTTGCTCTGCCTCCCGAGTGCTGGGATTAAAGATGTGTGCCACCACTGCCCGGCCCTTTCTTACTTTTTAATTCAAGTCTATTAAATAAGTAACAACTAAAATTTTACTTCTCTTGGGAGGGTATTGAGACAAGGTCTCACTAAACATTCTAGGCTGGCCTCATACTGGGGGTGTTCCTTATGCCTCAGCCTCCTAAATGCTAGGATTGTGGGTACAAGCAACTATATCTGGAATTTTCCTTTTCTTTACTATTAAATCAAGGGGTTTTGTTTGTTTGCTATTGAGACAGGGTCTCTATAGTCCAAGTGAACTTGGAATTCATTGTGCTACCCAGGATCACTTGAAACTAATCCCGTTTCAGCTCACTGAATGCGTGTGATTACAGATGGAAGCCACCATACCTGGCTCAGTCAAAAAGTTTTCAGATCTGCTAAATTGCTCCCCAGTGAGGCATGGAAGCAAAGCTGATCTGAGAAAGTTTTATGGACTGGAGGTGGTAGAGAGGCTGCCAAGGACAAAACGGCACAGAGATGTTCAGCAGAAAGAAGGGAAAGTAGAAGACACTCTCTGAACCTAGGGAGATGTGAGATAGTCCATGGAGATGGAGACGCTGAGACAGAGACACTGAGGTAGAGTAAGGACATACTGCAGATCACTTCAAAACCAGCTGAGGAATACTGGCCATGAAAAGGTTTATGGGGTGTTTGTTTTTTGTTGTTTTTCAAGGCGAGGTCTCTCTGTGTGGCCCTGGCTGTCCTGGACCAATGCTGGGATTAAGGCGTGCCCCACTTCTTCCTGGCTTGTTTGTTTGCTTTGAGAGTTTCAAGACAGGGTCTCATTCTTTAGCCCAGGCTGACCTCAAACTCACAAAAACTCACAGAGACCCACCTGTCTCTGCCTCCCAAGTGCTGGGATTAAAGGTGTGTGCCACCACACCTGGCTGGTTTTGAAATTTTAATCTGCAAATGGGACAGTAGGTTTTTACAACACTGCAAATTTAATATACAAGAACATGAAAAATGAAGTTTTTACATACAATTGACTTGATAACAAATCAATGATGAATATTTTATTTATGTTCCTGTTAATCTTCCCAGCTCCCCGCTGGAAGAGTCAGCTAGTTTTCTTTGTTTTTCTGTGTGCATGTGTATGAGTGTGCAGTGCACTCATGAACCCTTTCAGAGGGCTCCAGGGGCAGACTGTGTACATGTGTATGAGTATGCAGTGCACTCATGAACTCTTTCAGAGGGCTCCAGAGGCAGAGTGTGTACATGTGTATGAGTGTGCAGTGCACTCATGAACCCTTTCAGAGGGCTCCAGGGGCAGACTTTAACCACCAGCACCTTTACTTGCTGAGCTCTGAAGCCCCCCCTCAGCTTTGTGCAGGACAGTTCAGAGTTTGCAGGACTAGAACATTCTCTGCTTTTCTCTGAATCTTTGGGAGAGCTACTTGGAGCAGCAGAATTTTTGTTTTGGTTAACTGTATATTTAAATGTAAACTATAAATTCCTTCTCTCCTTTGTTTAGCCGCAGTCTTGGAGGAAAGCTCGGAGCTTCTGTCATTGAAATCCTTGGTGTAGAATACATGGGCGAACTGACCCAGTTCACTGAATCCCAGCTACAGAATCATTTTGGAGAGAAGAATGGGTAAGTAGTTTATAATATTTTTCTTTCTTTTTTTGAGACAAGGTTTCTCGCTTTGTAGACCAGGCTGGCCTCCAACTCACAGAGATCCGCCTGGCTCTGCCTCCCGAGTGCTGGGATTAAAGGCGTGCACTGCCACTGCCCGGCTGTTTTTTTTTTTTTTTTTTTTTAATTGTTTTGGTTTTTCAAGACAGGATTTCTCTGTGCAGCCCTGCCTGTCCTAGAACTCAGAGATCACCTGCATCTGCCTCCCAAGTGCTGGGATTAAAGGCATGTGCTACCACGCTTGCCTGTAAGTGGTTTATATTATTTTTCTTTCTTTATTTTTTTGATTTTTTGATTTTTTTTTCCATGTGTGTAGGTGTCTTGGCTGTATGTATGTCTGTGAGAGGGTACCAGAACCCCTGGAACTGGAGTTACAGAAAGTCTTGAGCTGCCATGTGGGTGCTGGGAACTGAACTCTGGACCTCTGGAAGAGCAGCTAGTGCTCTCAGCCAATGCTCTCAACCTCTGAGCCATCTCTCCAGCCCCCGAATATGTACTCTTACCATGTTTATTTTTGCAGTACTGGGAATTGAGCCCAAGCCCTTGCACATGCTAGACAAGCTCTCTACTATAAAGATAGATTACCAGCTTTTTTTCCTTTACTTTTTATTCAAGTCTTACTAAGTTGTCCAGGCAGTATTCGAACATGTAATTCTTCTGCCTCAGATGCTCAAGTCCCATGAATATGAGAACTACACAACCAGGCTAATCCTATTAAATTATGTTATGCTCTTTTGCTGGTGTTACATGCAAATCCTTGTGTGTCGGCCCTAGTAAGCACAAAAAGATGAATTGGTGGCTTGCTTGTTGGTACTTTGCAGAAATATAAACAGTGACTTAGCTTTAGAAAGTAGAATTAGGGCCTGGAGAGATGGCTCAGAGGTTAAGAGCACCGACTGCTCTTCCAGAGGTCCTGAGTTTGATTCCCAGCAACCACATGGTGGCTCATAGCCATCTGTAATGAGATCCTGCACACTCTTCTGTATACATAATAAATAAATAAAATCGTAAAAATAAATAAATAAAAATGAACTAACCTTATTACTTGGGAATAAAGCCTGTTTTTTTTTTTTTTTTTTTAAAGTAAGTAGGATTAGTTCTCCTTTACCAATGTGTTATGTTAGAACTGTTTAAAGAAGGGCAGGAGCTCTGTCAGACTTAGGAATGCTTCACTTTAGATATAGTTGCTTCTTTCTTATTTATTTTATTTGAGACAGGGTCTCAAGTGACACAGGCCTTGAACTCCTTGGTCCTTTTACCTCCACCTCATAGGTGCTGGGACACACCTAGATATTCATTTTCTCTTTTTGTTCCTAGTGCTGGGGATTGAACCTAGGGCCTTGTACATGCTAGATACGTGGTTTACCATTCCCCAGCCTCAGCCGTTTCCATGAAGAGGATAAAAGACGTTTTAACCAGGAAGCCAGGGCAGGAGGATAATGAGCTGGAGGCCAGCCTGGGTTGCATAGTTAAATGCTGTTTATAAATAGGAAAGAAAGCAGGCATAGTGGCTCTGAGCTATAACCCAGCAGGATCACAATTGGAGGCCAGTTGACCAGACAGTGAGATCCCCTCTAGGAAGCACACAAAAAACAACAAGGAGAATAACCATGCTTTCATCTTTGTGTTTTTTGCTGGCTTTATAGATCTTGGCTATATGCCATGTGCCGAGGGGTTGAACATGATCCAGTTAAACCCAGGCAGTTACCTAAAACTATTGGCTGTAGCAAGAACTTCCCCGGGAAAACAGCTCTGGCTACTCGGGAGCAGGTAAGCAGGCCTTCTCAACAGAACATTGCCTCTCTTAAAGGAGATAGTGGGTCTTGATAGCTGTGCGAAGTTTACTGGGTTAGATGACTGCCTTTACTTTATGATATCAAAAGGAACAGGAACTGCTTTTTTATGTTGAAATAACTAGTTTAGTTTGTTGTTTATTTGCCCCCTCCCCCAATCTAAAAAGGTATAAAATGGAACTGGCTGAAATAGAAATGGAGTTTCTTGTCTATTTTGTAGGTAGGAACTTGAAAAACCTAAAACATTGTGCCTCACTCAGTTTGAGTTCTTCCTTAGAATTGGACCGTGATAGAATTTACCCCATGGCACCAGAAGAGGAGTGAGGAGAAAGGCCTGGAGCCTGAGCATAGTAGAGCACACCTGTGATCCTAGCACACAGGAAGCTGAATCAGCTACGCTGAGATTGGAGGCCAACCTGGGCTGTAATATCCCGACTAAACAAATTGTGTGCTGCACATGTGAGTGGGTGTATGTGCCTTTATATGCATGTGTAGACACCAGAGGACGCTATCAGATGTCCTGCTCTATCACCCTGCCTTATTCTCTTGTTGAACCTGAAACTATGCTGGCAGCTAGCCAATCCTAGTGACTTTGTCTCTGTCCCACTAGACTTGGGTTGTTAGGTCCATATGCAGCTATCCCCAACTTTGTACTGTGTGTGGGTGCTGAGAATTCATGTTATCATCTTATTCTTGCATAGCAAGTGCTCTTACCTACTGAATCATTTCCCTTTCCCAATAATTTGAATTAACAATATTCTTGTTGTTTAGATAGGTTTTTGCTATATAGCCCAGCCTTGAACTCATGATCCTTCTGCCTCAGCCTCTAGAGTCTGGGAGTACACTGTGCCTGACTGAAAATCTACAACTAGAGGAAGACAGAGTTCTGAGAGCTTCATATCTAGTTATAGAGCTCCAACAGTGGACAAATCACTGTCTGGTTCTATATGTCTACTTAAATGGAAGATGAATTTCAGAGGTTTTGCTGTTTGTTTGTTTGTTCTTTTAGGTACAATGGTGGCTCTTACAGTTAGCCCTGGAACTTGAGGAGAGACTGACCAAAGACCGAAATGATGTAAGACTTTCTTTTTCTATTAGTCTTTGGGGTTTAAATGCTACATGCTCCTTCTGGAGAAGGAACACAGAGAAAATAGCATCAGCCTAGAGAAGTTTAAGGAAGTTTGTTTGGCCAGACATGGTAGTGCATGCTTTTAATCCCAGCACTAGGGAGGCAGAGGCAGATGGATCTCTATGTTAGAGGACAGCCTGATGTACAAAATGAGTTCCAGGAATCCAAAGCTACATAGAAAGACCATTTCCAAGAAAAAAAAGTTTGTTAAAATAGCAGTCCAGGTAGGGAAACAGAGGGAGGTGGATCTCTGTGAGTTCGAGGCTAGTCTGGTCTACAGAGTGAAATCCAGGACAGCCAGGGCTGCATAGAGAAACCCTGTCTGGGGGGTGGGGGGTGGGGATAGTAGTACAGGCTTAGCCTTTAACTTGCCAGTCCTCCTAGCTCCAGGCTCCCAATTTCTATATATATATATAGAGAGAGAGACATGAGTTGCCAAACTTGGCCGAGAATTTTTTTTATCCTCTTCTAATACAGGCCCATAAAACAGAACATCCTGGGGCTGAGGATACAACTTAGTTGGTAGAGTGTTTGCTTATTATGCTTAAATTTCTGAGTTTGACCCTGGGTAACTGTGAACAGTTTTATATATATAAAATTTATATATATATATATATATATAATTTTTGAGACAGGCTCTCCCTGTATATACCTGGTTGGCCTGAATGTAACATTATATAGACTAGGCTGTCCTTGAACTGACAGAGAGATCTGTCTGCCTCCATCTCCTGAGTGCTGGGACTAAAGGCATGCACCACCACTGCCCAGCTATTTTCATGTGGTGTATTGGCCATTTGTACATCTTCCTTAGAGAAATGTTAGGTTTTGCCCTTATAACCCTAGTACTGTGAGTGGCAGAGACTGAAAGATCACTGAAGCTTGGAAGCTGCCAGGTTAGAAAGATAAACAGTGAGCTGCAGTTCAGTGAGAGACCCTGCCATAGGGAGTGAGGCTGAGAGCATAGGGGAAGACACTTATGTCCTCCTCTGGCAGCCACGTGAGTCCATACCTATGCATAGACACTTCTACACAGCACACACATACACCTTTTTTTTGGAGCTGAGGATCAAACCCAGGGCCTTGTGCTTGCTAGGCAAGCGTTCTACCACTGAGCTAAATCCCCAACCCCCCCCCCCCCCACACACACACACACCTTTAAAAAAAGAAGACCACGAGGTTCTGAACTTCAGTTTTCTCTTGTATCTTTAGGTATATGTATATTACATCCAGTTGTAATTACAGAACTTTTCTCAACCAAAATTCCTTTGTAATTTATATTCTTTCAAGATGCAAATTTCTATAAATGTGTTTTATAAACCACCTCCCAAATTGTGCTCTTAACTCATGGAGTTTTTGGATATTCTCACTAGCATCTTTTAACTTTGAAAAGGAGCCTTACATAAACTTTTCATTACATACTCTACATAGTGATCTTTATTTCTGCTTGCTGAGTGTAGCATTCAGATGCTCACACTTGACTGAAGAGGCAATGCTTGTTGTCTCTAGAGGTATTCTGTGTTGTTTTCTACATACGGCAGTGAGAAGGAAGTGCTAGGGACAAGTCTGCTGGGTAAGAACATCTGGGCAGAAGAGTAAGAGAGTATCTCTGGCTAGCCTGAACTCACTTATATATATAGCTGATGACTGAACCTCAGCTTCTTCTCCCCATGTACCACCATGCCTGGCTTATACCTTCTAACTCAAGGCTTTATATAATTTATTTATTTAATGTACATTGGTGTGAGGGTTTCAGATCCCCTGGAACTGGAAGTTAGTTATTTACGAAGACTATTGGGGTCCAGCCCCTCTATAGTATTCTCCCAGAGTTCCAGAAGAGACACTACCAGTGGTGATCAATTAGTTGGAGGGATTCTTGATAAATCTATATATACGGAACTCTTTAGTCTGTTCACTTCATTCTTCGGAGTCAGTTCTCTCTATACACAGCTTCAATTCTGTTCTCACACTTAGCTTCTCTCTGTCCCTTCTTCTACTGTTCTCTCATTGTTCTAAGTTCCTTCCGTCTTCATCCCCTCCTCTCTCCCCAGTCCAGTTTAAATCCACACACAAACTGCAAATCTCTGGCTCCCCCCACTTTCTGCTCAGGCAGGGCAAGTCTGCTGGGTAGCTAGGAAGCCTACATCATAGCTTGATGCACCTGGTTTGTGAAAGCCCTTTTGTTCCGAGTTAATTGTTAAAGGGGGATGTCTGGAGATAACAATAAGGCTATGAGAGAAAGGGTTAAGCTTAATTTGTACAAGAAACAAAACCTTGTACCTAACATCCTCCTGGCATATGGATAGTTGCCTTATTTCAGGAGACTAGCAGGTGGTCTGGAATGTTTGTCTTCAGTCTGTCCTTGAAACTGAGAAATATCTCAAATAAAATGCTTTTGTCCAGAGATGGCCCTAGCCGGGCATTGCCAATGACAAATAATTACAGAAAGGCCTGAAATTAGGGGTCTGACTGTGTGACTGCTTTTAGCACAGTTGGGAGATGTAGATCCAAATACTTTAATTGTATAGGGGAAATTGTACCCAATAGATGGTCAAACACCACACAAGAAATCATAGGAAATGGCTAATGTTCAAAAGCAAATATCCTTTATCCTTTATCCTATGGAAATGCCCTTAGCTTCTTGCAGGTAAAGCTTTGACATAGTCAGCTGAATTCCTACTTCATATTTCTGCAGCCCACAAGTTGTGAACTGCCATGTAGGTGCTGGGAATGAACTCGGGTCCTCTGGAAGAGCAGCCAGTGCTCTCAACCACTGAGCCATCTCTCCAGCCCCTGGTATATGCTTCTTATGTCTAAAAATAGCACAGAATTTTCTTGTGAAATCCTGTAGTCAGATTTTTATTCAGAAATGTTACCATAGTCTAGTACTGGACCTATATGCTTAGTAGGTATTTGGTATGCATTTATATTTTATATAAATAGGTACTAGAATAGCCTCTTTTTTGCTTACTAAAAAAAAAAAAAAAAAAAATTTTTTTTTTAAAGAAAAGATCTTACTATGCAGTAAATATTGGCTTACCTGGAATTTGCTATGTAGACCAGGATGACTTTGAACTCGCAGAGATCCATCTGCCTCTGCCTCCCCAATTCTGGGATTAAAGGAGTACAACACCATGCTCAGCCCTATTCTTGACTTTTAAATTGAATTTCCAAGTCTTTCTATTACCCTACAGATGCTCCCAGTAACTGTTTCTGGTCTCAATCCTTTCCCATCCACAGAATGACAGGGTGGCCACTCAGTTGGCTGTCAGTATTCGCCTACAAGGAGACAGACGTCTCAGCAGCCTGCGCCGTTGCTGCACCCTCACTCGATACGACGCTCATAAGATGAGCCAGGATGCTTTTGCTGCCATCAGGAACTGTAATACTTCGGGAGTCCAGACAGAGTGGTGAGTCTCCTTTTCTCAGTTTATCTTCTTAAGAAAGAAAAGAAAAAAGCCATTTTGTGGTATAGCTATAAAATGAGTGAGCATCTGAACTTTGATGTGGGGTAGTTTCTTTGTGACTCAGACTAACAACACCTCTTAGAGAGGTGATCAAGGTCTAAGGAAGGTGATAAAAATGAGTACGTTCAGTTGTAGGGTTTTGTTTGTTTTTCCTACATTTGGTCCCTTCTGGTCCCCAGGGGTATATTGGTAGCTAGAAGATAACGTAAACCAGTACCATTCCTGCCTGTCCCGGCATACCATCAGGGAAATGACTGCCTGCACCTGGGGTCTAACCTGTTAATATACTTGGGAACTTGTTGCTCAACTACTTGACTGTATCTTTAAAACATCTTTCATGATTTCTCCCTCCCCTCCTGACGGAACCCAGGGTCTCTTGTGCATAGGCAAGCAGTCTACCACTGAGCTCCAGCTCTTCAAAAGTGACCTGTTATATAAGTTCTTCTGGTGTTATAATGTCGTGTTCATTAGTAAATTTCACCTCTATTGTGCATAAATGTAGCAAAGACATAAAACCATTGTTTGAACCATGTTTATTTTTCTGTCCTGAGATTGATTATCAGGAATTTTAAGATAGGGACTCCTGTATTCCAGGCAATGTAGTCAGAGATGACTTAAGATGACTTTGTACTTTTTTCTTTGTTTGTTTTGTTTTAGAGATAGGGTTTCCCTGTGTAGCCCTGGCTTTCCTAGAACTCACTCTAGACCAGGCTGGCCTCGAACTCAGAGAGATCCACCTGCCTCTGTCCCTTCCCCAAGTGCTGGGGATAAAGAAGTGTGCCAACACGCCCAACTGGACTTTGTACTCCTGATCTTGCCTCCATCTCCCAAGAGCTGAGATGACAGGCTGGGACTATCACAGGCCTGGCTGGTGAGGTGTTTGAGAGGGAACCCAAAGCTTCAGCATAGGGGCAAAGCACTCCACCTCAACTGAGTTACAGCCTCATCCCTGAGACAAGGTCCTGAGTTCTATCTCCAGTTCCTCACCCTCATCTTCCAGCCTCTGTCCCTAAGAAAAACAAGGCATTTTCCAGCCAGTCTTAATGGCACATGCTTATAATCTCAGTACTTAAGGGTCATCCTTGGCTACATAGTAAGATTTTGTCTCAGAAAACCAAAAAAAAAAAAAAAAAGATATTCCAAATTCATTATGGCAGAAATATAAATTCGGGCTGGAGAGATGGCTCAGAGGTTAAGAACACTGACTGCTCTTCCAGAGGTCCTGAGTTCAATTCCCAGCAACCACATGTTGGCTCACAACCATCTGTAATGAGATCTGGTGCCCTCTTCTGGCCTGCAGTCATACATGCTGTATACATAATAAATAAATAAATCTTAAAAACAAACAAACAAACAAAAAAAGAAATATAAATTCATCTTTGAAGATTATAAAATATAAAAGTTCACCTAAGGTACTGCTTATCTAAATATATTGATATGTGCACAAAACTGTAACTTTTACTTTCTGGTATAATTGCTTATCCACAAATATTAAAGTTACACAGAACCAAATGATAACTGTGGAAGCCTTATTTGGAAACCATTACAGAACCACTAACATTCCCTGATTATAATATGGTCCCAAAGTATAAAACTTGAGAATAGTGTCACATTTATTTTGCTCTTTGAGACAGTGTCTTGCTGTGGAGTTTAGGCTGTCCTTGAACTCATCATTTTTCTCTACCTTGACTTAGTACTGGATTTCAGGCATGTGTTACCATATTTAAGTCACAGTAACTTAAAAACAGCATTTGCTCTTTAGCTGATTGAATTGCTAGCCAGTATGTAAAAGCATGTTTTATATTCTGAAACTCAGTCATATGAAAATATATTTAGGGGTAGGAGAGATGGCTCAGAGTTTAAAAGCACTGACTGCTCTCCCAGAGGTCCTGAGTTCAATTCCCAGCAACCACATGGTGGCTCACAACCATCTACAATTAGATCTGGTGCCCTCTCCTGGCATGCAGGCATACCTGCAGGCAAAACACTGTATACATAATAAAACTTTAAAAAAAAAAAAAAAAAAGAAAGAAAGAAAGAAAGAAAAGAAAAAGAAAATATATTTGGGCAACTAGACATATGAAGAACTTTTTTTTTTTTTTCCAAGACAAGGTTTCTCTATGTAGCCTTAACTGTCTTGAAACTTGAGGTATGCCGCCATCTGCCTCCTAAGTACTGGAATTAAAAGTGTGGGCCACCCCTGCCTGGCGATAGTTTGGATCCTGAAGATTATACTAGGTCCTTGAACATGCTAGTACTCTGATACTGAGCTTCACCTTCAGATTTTTCATAATGAAGAGCTTTATGAGAATATAATAAGGTATTTTACAGCAAATTTCTTGAAATGTTTCCCTTTTTTTCCGGGGTGGGGCGGGCTTTATTTTTCAAGACAGTGTTTCTCTGTGTAACTGGTCTGGCTGTCCTGGAACTTGCTTTGTAGACTAGGCTGAGACTGACATTAGAAACCAAAAGCTTGATAGAGAATTTCATCTTGAAAAATTCTAGAGTTATGGATTAGAGTTGTAATTTGTTCACCACTTATTTTGAGTGTATGTGTGGCATAATTCATGGTACTCTCTGTGATTCTCTGAGTTGGTTCTACAAACTAAACTCAGGCCATCCAGCTTGGTGGCAAGTGCCTTTACCCACTGAGCCAACTGGCTATCGAGCTTTTTTTTGGAGCTGGGATGACCCTGAGCTCTGATGTGCTTACTTTTCCTGTTGTTGCCTTGAATAAAATTTGTGTAGCCCCAAGCCACCTGTTGTGGTGCACACCAGCACTCAGGAGGCAGAGGCAGGCTGATCTCTGAGTTCAAGGCCAGCCTGGTCTACAGAGAGAGTTTCAGGACAGACAGAGTGGTTACACAGAGAAACCCTGTCTCAAAAAAAACTGGGAAAAAAAAAAGAGAGAGAGAGAATGATTTCCTTTTGTGAGAGAACCAGAACTAGTCATTTATTAATTGAATCTGGGCTCTTAAAACAGTGACTTGGTAACTTCTTTGTTCCATTACTTTGTACACAGGTCCCCTCCCCTCACAATGCTCTTCCTCTGTGCTACCAAATTCTCGGCCTCGGCCCCTTCAGCTTGCACAGACATCACCGCCTTCTTGAGCAGCGACTCGAGTTGTCCACCAAAGTCGCCAACCGCCAGCTCTGGAACTAAGGCCCAGGGCACTGGTCCAGCTTTGCCCACCTCTAAAAAGGCAGCCACATCTCTGGTGTCTTTTTTTCAAAAGGCTGCCGAAAAGCAGAAAATGAAAGAGACTTCCCTTGTACCTCTTAACACACCCACAGACAAGTCACCAGCCAAGTCCTCGCTACCATTCCAGACCAGCCAGACTGCAGGAATTGAGCCCTTCTTTAAGCCGGAAAGGCTGCTGTCACAGCAGCCACAGCTGAAGAGTTCTTCAGCTCCTTACCTTCCACACAAGGACTCTGAAGGGGCATCAAGCTGTTTTCCAACAGAGTGTGCAGATGGTGGTCCTCTTTGTGAAAGAGTGTTGAAGCCAGTATCCTCTAAAGCAATTTCTACAGAAATGAATGTGGCTGGGAACAGTCCAATCATGCTTGATTCTTCAGTTTACAACTCTGAGGAGGTGGCCCAAAGGGCAACTGAGGACCAAGTGATCTGTGAGAAGTGTGACTCCCTAGTTCCAGTGTGGGACATGCCAGAACACATTGACTACCATTTTGCATTAGAGCTGCAGAAGTCTTTTTTACAGCCTTGTACTTCAAAACCCCAGGCTGTTCCTGTCGTGTCTCCTCAAGGCAAAAGAAATCCCAAGAGTCCTTTGGCTTCCAGTAGTAAACGCCTTAGGCCCCATGGCATGCAGACACTGGAATCATTTTTTAAGCCATTAACACATTAATGCTTTACTATCTTATTTGTAACTTGAGATGGAATCATGTTGATTTCTCAAGGGAATCTATGAAATTTTTAATACAAAATTAGGCTAAGTTTCTCTCTTCCAATGGGATTCTGATCCTGTTGCTGGTCAAAATGTTTTTAAGCTTTAGGGAGACACTGTCATAAAAGGTGTAAGGAGCCTTAGCAAACTCCTTCAGCTTTAAGCTATCTCACTTCGTTATCTATAAAATTGAAGACCATTTTATATATAGTTTGATATATTTAGAGATGTAACTAAAGAGATACAGCTCCTCAAAAAAGAAAAAATGAAGTCCTAACTTTAAACTGGAACAGAAGAGGGGGAATGGGTGGAGTGCTGGCCTGGGAGAACAGTTGATTCCCCGTCCTGGAGAGGATAAACACACACAACAGCACTGTAAACACGGGCTAAAGTAATGGATTAATAAGTAATTTTCTCAGTGAGACATGTAGTCTTCTTCAGCCACCTAAATGTTGGGATTAAATCGTTTAGGCTTTTCTGATATGACCTTGAATTATATATGAAACCAGGAAGTAGCTTCAATGAGTAGGAAGACAGCGTACACATCTCTCTTTCCATACATAAATGCAACTTCATTTTACTTATAAATTGGGCCTTTGTATTTTCCTTCACGGGAAGATTTGAAATTCACTGTGTTTAGCGAGAAATGACCCTTCCTTTGAATTTACTCTGCCTTTTCCCTAGCTCAGTTAGTAGCTTCTTAAAGGAAGGCAAGAATTCTTGCAGTGCCTTGCACACAGTATGTTCTTCAGATTGATTGGTTGAATGTGTGTAGTAAAAAATTTTACATCTGATTGCCCAAACTAGGACAATAAAAATGTACTCTTTGAGGACCTGCCCGGCATGCTTTTATTCCTCTAAATGTTCAGTTACTGGTGATTTTGACATTGGAGTGGGTAGGCTCGGTTAGACTGTCCTCACAACTGTGATCCTACTTCCATTTTCTGTGGCTAGGATCATAGGTGTACACCAGCATGCCTAGCAACTATCACCTCTTTTTGGTTCTGAAAGTTGGGGTGACTGGGAAGGAGGAGTTGTAGAGAAAAGTCATGTGTGGCCAAGTGTTTTTTTACATGCTTATAATCTCAACACTTTATAGAGGGCAGAGGAAGGAGAATCAATCTGGAGTTAAAATCATCCCTGGCTAGATAACAAGTCTGAGGCAACCTGGGCTACATGAAAAGGGTAGGGGGTTGGGGGGCTAGAAAGATAACTCAGCAGTTAAGAGTATTGGCAGCTCTTCCAGAGGTCCTGAGTTCAATTCCCAGCAACCACATGGTGGTTCACAACCATCTGTAATGGGATCTGATGCCCTCTTCTGGTATGCAGGTATACATGCAGATAGAACACCATATACATAAAATAAATCTTAAACCTTTATTTTTAAGGGGGGGGGGGAGTAAAAAAGGGGAATTGGGATGTAACCTAGTGTGGTAGAGTAGAGTACTTGCCTAGCATGACTTTTTAAAAGAGAAGTAACAAGATAGATGTGACAATATGGTAATCCTAGAATTCTGGAGGTGGAGGCAGGAGGACCTGGAGTTAAGTTCCAGGCCAGCTTGGATAATTCAATGAGACCTTGTCTCCGAAGAGACACCTAGAAGAAACTTAGGTGTCACTTGAATTTCTAGAGATAAGTTGAGTCATGTGGAGGGTGGTGAGTGGACCAATGGCAGGCCAAGCCAGCAGTATACCTTGTTTTCTTGGGCAGCCCTGCCCTACCTTACATAGTCTATAGGAGAGCAGACAGGCACGTCTTTGTCAGTGTTGGGAAAGTACCATTGTGCTGCAAGATGACCTTGCCTTCCTTGCTGCTCGCAGCTTCTAATACAGGGGGCTTCTTAGTAGTATGTTAAGCCAATGGCATTTTTTGTTTTTTGTTTTTCCAGACAGGGTTTCTCTGTGTAGCCCAGGCTGTCCTGGAACTCGCTTTGTAGATCAGGCTTTCCTCAAACTCACAGAAGATCTGCCTGTGTCTGCCTCCCAAGTGGCATTTTTTAAGACCCTGTCAGATGTGGTAGCACATAATCCTAGTTGAGGGAGAAGGCTGGAGTAGAACCACTGTGCATTAAGGCCACATAACCAAGAGCCTGTCTAAAACAGTAGAAGTAGATACAGCTCAGTTGGTGCCTAAAATTCAGGAAGACCTAGATTTGAACCTTAGCATGGGATAAAAGCAGTCATGAGCCATGCCTGTAACCCCAGCAGTTGAGAGGTAGAAGGGTCAAAAGATCACCCTCAATTACATAGTTCAAGGCCAGCCTGGGCTAGAGACTGAAAAAATGAACCTCTAGAGGCAGAACGCTGCGCAAGGCTTTGGAGCACATGTGTCATTTGCTTTCCCAGGGTTAGTATCCAAGAGCTCCTGCCTTTGCCTTAGACCCTACTTAACATGGGGTAGTCAGGAAGGCTGGGAATAGAGCTCAGTGGTATATCTGGTTAGCATGGAACACAGAAACAGGAAGGACTGAGGTTTAGCTTACGTGCCCTCAACATTCCAAGAATACAGCCTAAAGTGAAGTGTGAGGAGTGCATAACCATCTCTAAGTCTTCATCCCTAAAGGGCTGGTGCTCTCAGGAGAGGGCTCCTCCCTTTGTGACCACTGACAGGTATACAACTTAACTACAATGGAGCTAGCTATTTGGGCTGAAAAGGCCTTTCCACTTTATACTCTGCTCACTTGAATGAAGCAAACAAGCCAGAACACACAATGCTGATCTGTGGGGGAGAAGGAAAGAATGGCCAGAGATAAGATGGCTTCTTTCCCAATTTACAGTTCAACCATGGCGGGGTATCACTTGTCTCTAATCCTAGAGATGAATCTAGTTTTGGAGGCTGAACCTGGGTCTTAAGCAGAAGCACAGAGTATCCAATAAAACATTTTTATTCTGTACAATATATATGTGTATTTAAATATATGTACATATATATATATACACATGTGCAGAGAGAATCTTCAACCAACAAATCCCTGAGTTCATGGGAACCCAGGATGCTAGCAAAGGGAAAGGAGGTTGTCCATGCCTAGAATGATATCTTTCCCTTTCCTCCTGGTTCCCGGCAACAGAGGGAAGGGGGTGGTCACTACAAATTACTAAAACCAGAGAAAATTTATGTGGGAGCAGGAATGGGGATGAGGATGCCAGGATGCACAACTGTGGGTCAGGTTCTGCAGCTCCCGGGTTGGGAAAGGAAAGCATACTATTTGATCTAGCATGAAAACCAACAGATGACCCGCAGAGAAAAAGAAACTGATTGACATGCAGCTGGCCTTTGGTGTGCCAAGCCTTAGCTTGGCAGCCCCACACCTGGGCCAGCACCACAAATAGCACCAAGTGGGGCCTCTAACAGGAAGATCTGGGGAAATGGCCCTTAAGGAGGACAAAATAAAGCCAGGGATATGCAGCAGGACTCAACACAGGGTAGGAACACAGTCTTTCACGGTCTCTGTGCCATTTCTTCAGTCCCTGGGTCCCCTAGATGGCCAGGAGCACTGTCTTTTATCCACAGTCAGGTAGAGATGGGCAACTTACGTGGCCTTGAGAGGAAGTATAAAAAAGAGGTGCTTTCAAGGGCCACCCCAGTTATGACAATTCCTGAAGTGCAGTGGGGCATGCCCAGTCCTGACAGTGGCCCCAAGATGGCTATGCACCACTCCCTCCAGTAGACAAAACCGTGAAGCTGCCAGGGTTAATGAGCCAACCAGGGGGCACAGCTGAGAACTGCCCTGAATTGTCTTCTCCCTCAGGACTGCCTCTCCCTGGCCACACCAAGTTTGTCACCTCTCCAGAAAGGTGGCACAAAGCAAGTGGCAGCAGACACTCTGTCTAGCCTATTAACACACAGAGCCGCCAACGGTGGGCAGCGTGGCTGGAAGTCACCTTATGTATTGTAGGGACAGCAGCAGCAGAGCTGTTTTGAGGACTCAGAAGCCCATGCTGGCCTGGGCTTCTCCTGCTGTGATGGCTTGCACATCCGTGACATGACCGATGCCCTTGGTAACACCCTCTCGGAACAGCAGTTTGGCGCCCACCTTCAGGTATTCTGGATGTTTCAGGAAACGGAAACGTACCACTGCCTTCTCCCCTGTCCGCAGCTTGTCCTTCAGGAGAAAAGTGGTCACAGCCCTGGCCAGTACCTCCCATTCTGTTCTCTGTTAGCCTTGGCTCCACCCAAAGGCCCCTAGGTGGGCTGCTACCCACCCTGTAGGGGCTTTGCTCCCTTTCCGGGCTCAGGTAACTCTCAAGCAAGTGTGATGGTAGGGCTCCCTCCTGTATGGAGGCAGATACCGACTTCCCTGTAGAAATGGAGACATGGCTGGGTCCTCTCACCTTCGCATGGATCTTTTCCACCACTGCTGTCTGCCGTACGTTGCCCACATGTACCGTCACCTGGAATCCCCGCCGGAAGGTGGTGGCATGGAACAGTAGGACTATCTCTGCTTCAAACACTGAGCAGATGGTGGGATTCATCTCGGGGCTCACCATCACCATGCCCTGAGGAGGCATAGCCCCAGACCCAAGAAGGGCAGGTCTGGCATTAGACTATTACCCTTCAGAACTCCTGAATCCCCTTTTCTTCTATATACCTCCAAAGAAAGGCCTCAAAAGACCATGGTACCTAAATTTAGGGACCTGTGTTTTGAGTATCCCAACCCTTTATATATATATATATATATATATATATATATATATATATATATATATATATATATATAGAGAGAGAGAGAGAGAGAGAGAGAGAGAGAGAGAGAGAGAGGAGAGAGAGAGAGAGAGAGAGAGAGAGAAGTCTATATAACCAGGCCTGCACTCCTGAGTTAGAGGCCATGTTTCCTCGGGTTTCTCCACATGCTTCTCATTCAGCATCCAGTCTTCCGGACACTTGCATTCCCTCTCCAACCCACTTGTCCACCTCACCTTGCGAAGCAATGCACGGTCAAAGTCTCCGAGGGCGAGCGTAGCAGCCTGACCAGCTCGCAGCACACGGCAGGCAGAGCGGTTGCGCTGGATGCTACATACTCTCAGCTCCAGGAAGCAGCCATCGTCTGTGGGGCCTACCACCAGCTGGTCTCCCTCACGGCAGATCCCACTGTGGCCCAGACAGCAGGGAGTACAGTATCAGCATAGGTCCGTCCCTCTGATGCTTCTGTTAGGGTCACTCAGAATACCCTTGCCCTTGAATTGGGGCCAAAGAACCCTATATTCCAGCCTGGAAGTAGAGAGATGACTGCCTTGTCCAGCTTAGCATTCAGAGTCTGAAGGCCAACAGTAATGGCTGGCAGAGGCACACCTGTGGCTTGGCTAGCACCAGCTCACTAAAGAACAAGTTACATCCTTCGGTTTCATGCTGTGCTTCATTAAGAGTCTCATCCTGGTTTCCCTGCTCTGGGATGTTAGGTGGATGCACCATTTCTTCCTGGAGCCCATAGCATGCTCTAGGGCCTGGAGAGTTCCCTAAAGTAGCCATGCCATTTCTCTCGCATAAGCCAAGAGGTCTAAGCTTCCTCTAGGTCTGTGAGTGAAAGCTAGTCTGCAAACGAGCATGCCCTGCCCACGAGCTCAGCTCAACCAGGGCCTCCTCCAGGCCAGAAGTCAAGTACAGGGGTGCACAGGGCTGAGCAAGCTGAGTAGCTACAAGACAGTCACCTGGAAAGTGTTCCTCCAACCACAGTCCCCACCTCTGGGACTGTGTAGATTTCATCCACCTAGAGTCAAAGAAAACTCAAGTCAGTGTCCTGCCACCAGGGCCTGTAGGCTCAACCTTCGTAAACACGCTCAGGCTCTGTCAGAACTGGGCCTGCCCTGCCTCCATCCCCCGCCTTCTGTTTGATAGGCCAACCACCTGGAATTCTGTCAGCTGCTGCATGAGCTCTTCCTGTTCTTTGCTGTTGGTGAGTGGAGGCAGGATATTCAGGAAGACTTTGAGAAGGTCCAGACTCTCTCCAGACACACTGGACAGTGTGAATATGGGGGTGACACTGTGGAGACAAATGCCTACGTAAGAACTGTCCTAACAGGAGCAGTGGCCAGAGGCCCCCCGTTAAAAAGTGAGCAGACAGCCCCTTTCTGACTCAGCAAGCCAGGGAATATGGACAGTTAATGTCAAGGTCCCTGGCATCAGCAAAGCTCCAGGTTAACTCCCTCCCATAATCCCAAACTGAAAAAGCTGAAGAAATGAACTAGAATGGATCTGGCCCTAGAGGTGGGACACCATGCTCCTGGACCCTGTGGCAGCCTTCCCTGTCCGTCAAGGCTTTAGGGTGAGAGGCAGGCTCACTTGGGTGACTGGGCAAACTGCTGGGCAGCAGTGACAGCATCATCCTCAGAGGTGACCAGCATGGGGACCTTGTGGCAGCCAGGCTGCTTGAGGACCCGCTCCAGCTGGCGTACTGTCCTCTCCACCGTGGACTTAGCACACAGGTCCACTTTACTGACCACGATGAAGAAGGGCACTTTCAGGGCCAAGGCCAGCCCCAGATGTTCCCGTGTGGTGCCGGCTACCTCACAGAAAGGAGGCAGGTGGCAGGAGAGAGAATTTGGGAGGAAGGAAAAGAAGAGTTGGTGTTGCTCCCAGCTCTGGGGGGCTCAGGGCAGAAGAGAGTCAGCTCCTCCCTTTGCCCTGCCCCTTTGCTCACTGTCTCGTACCGATTCCAGTGTTGGCACTGACGAGGAGCAGGGCACAGTCGGGGCAGTAGGAGGTGAGGCCGAAGATGGTGGTGTGCAGGTATTTGTGGTGGCCCGCCAGGTCAATGAAGGTGATCATCTTGGAGCTGCTTTCACAGATCTCTTCTGCGGTCCGTGAGTCACTGTAATTCACCACCTAGCCCGGGGCCAGGGCTCTCAGTGTCCCTGTGCGCCTCCCCAACCCTTCAGCAGTCCCTAGGTAGCCCTGTCTCATAACCTTGAGCCCATTTTCTATTTCATTCCGTGGATTCTCACTTGGTTTTTAAGAGGGAGAGAGCTGTTCACAGTGCCCTCAGACTTCTCCAAAAGGTCTCCACACCCTGCCCCCAGCCTCTGTCCTTCACCTCTACCAGCCCATCCTCAGAGTCTGGCCCCACTGGGTCCCGCTGATCCCATGCACCTCTCCCTTGCTGTTAAAGCCCAGGATCTCAAAGCTGATGCTGGAGGTTCGGCCAGACTGAATCTCATGCAGGTGGCGGAAAAGGTTGAGCCGGGCCCGGCCCCGCCCATTGTCCAGCTCTCCTTGGGTCAGGACTCCAAGCAAGGTTGACTTCCCCGAGTCCACGTTCCCTAGGACTGCCACGCGGAGATCTAGGAACTGTGAAGAAATTGGCAGAGGTAAATTCTCCAATCCTTCACCTCACACTGAAGGTTAAAGGTGCTGATGGTCTCTGGAGCACACCCTCAGGATCCTAAGCCAGTGAAAAAAAGCCTAACACCACAGAGCCTTCACTGGGAGGGAGAACATGGGACTTCGCATGTGCTCACCTGTTGGTTGTCAGGAACCTTCCGTACCAGCACCTCCGTGATCTTCCGGGGCATGTCACTATCATAATCCACTTCTCGCTCCCGAAGAACAGTGATGTCTGCCCCAACCCTGTCACAGAAAAGCCACAGCTGCCATATTTCACATGTATCCCCCCTAATCCAGCCAGGCTCTGGACCACAGAGCTCCTGATACCACCTCACTGTACTTCCTGCCACCTTACAATCCATCCCCGGACACCTCTTTTGAAACAAGCATCTTAAATGGGAAGGAATGGGGAGCCGGGCACAGGGAGGAAGTGAGAGCACCACCTTGTCTCCCTCTGACCTTCTGTCAGGAGACTGTTCCAGGAGGGCCCGGCCTGACCCCAGCCCCTCTGGACCTGGCTGGCTGGGTACGAATAGGTCCTCCCAAAAGTTGGGGGAGAGAGGGAGGAGGAAGCATACTTCTCTGCCATCCGGTGCAGGGTCTTGAGGGAAGCCCGCATCTCCTCCTCAGCCAGCCCCACCAGCAGCCCATTGTCCTCCACCCCAATCTGGTAGACGGCCTCACCACGTCCCTCCTGCAGCCGCCACTTCATCTGCGTCACCAGATGCTCAAAGCGGTACTGGGATGGGTTCACCAGCTTCAGCTGGGGACAGATGTGGAGTCGTGAGAAGATTCCAAAGGTGGTCCTTCTCGTCCTACAACAACCAGCACCTTTCCTTTCCACTTAAAACCCTTGCCCCCAGGGGTGGAGACATGCGTCAGTGGTTCAGAATACTCAGGTCAGGGGGCTGACAAATGACTGAAATGACACCTTATTCCGGCCCCTGAGATACTCGTTCTCAGAAGCATGTACGTTATACACACACACACACACACACACACACACACACACACACACACCAGTTAAGAATCTTTCAAAAACCAAAAACCAAAAACCCTTACCCCTGACCACACTAGCAGTGAGCGTGTCTCTCCCAACACAGTGTGGTTCAGAGCTCAGCATGATACCATGCAGCATGAAGTTGGAGGGATATCAAAGAAATCACCTCACACTGACAAGGGTATCTACGGCATTCCCTCCCTTCTCCTCCCCAACCTAAGACTCACTTTATATTCGATGTTTCCATCTTCAGCCTGAAAAGAAACAGGAAGAAGTTAGCACACCCCGTTCAGACCCAGTCCCTACTTCCTCAATTCCTGGTGACCTCGGGCATCTAAGGCAGGAAGCAAGCCACAGTGGCACCTGCCCATGCTTGAATCTGCCAAGCTCTAATGTGGCCTCTAAGGGCACTGCAAAGCACCCATTTATGCAAGGACAGAATCCCAGATCCTCAGCATGTTCGTTCTAGATGTAAGATCACCTCTCCCTCCCCTACCCTCCACAGTCTAACACTGCTGTTCCCTCTGGCTGTTTTGGTTTTGGTTTCTTTCTGTGTTCAGGTTGTTGACTGACACCACTTCCTTCTTGCCCATCCTCTCAGCTGATGCCATCCAGTGTAAGAGGCTACAAGTGACTCTGGACCAGAGCCCAAGTGTGAGCTCAGCATGGGTCAGTCACTACAGACTCACTGAGATAGGAGGCCCGAAGAGAGGAGCAGAACTCCAAAGTTGGGACTTACATAGATAGACAAAAGAAACAAGAAATGTATTAAAGGGACAGACCCCATAAACTGAACTGACTGTACCTTTTACCTCAGTTGAGGTGAAACTCTGAACCCATATCACAAGCTCTCACAGCAGCCACCTTTTGGGCTGTGTGCTGCACACACCTGCCTCCCCCCACCCTCCACCCCCTGTACAAAAGGTTATGAGATCTGCTCATATTGAACTTCTGCATTTCTGCATTCCTCCTCTCTGGCCATTTCATTTTCTGGTTCCCTTTCTGTTATGCCATCTTTACAGTCCCTGGAGGAGTCTTTACCCATAATCTAACCCCATAGAGTGTGCAGAAGCTCTTTTCCCAGCAACAAAGAAACTTTTTACTCTTCTGCTAAAGATTAACAATTAGGATAGTTGACTTTACAGATGAAATAAAGATAATCTATGCCAATAGTTCTCAGAGTGTGGTTCTGAGACCAACATCATTAGCTTGTAAGAAATGCCAAATTCACTGGGCTGTTGCTTACCAAGAGGATCAGAAATTCTATGACCAGAACTGCAATCTGGTTAACTCTGGTATATACTTAAAAGTCTGGTAACCCTTCCCACCTTGGGTTCTCCTATCTTTTGTTTGTTTTGTTTTCAAAACAAGGTTTCTCTGTGTAGACCAGGATAGCATGGAACTCAGAGAGATCCTCCTGCCTCTGCCTCTTGAGTGCTGAGATTAAAGGTGTGAGCCACCACTGATCAGCTGGGTTCTCCTATCTAAAGAGGAAGGAAGGTAATCTTCTCTGCCTTAAGGACTCATGGAGTGGGTATATGGGGGCTCTTCTCTGTCTCCACCCCCCAACAGGACAAGGGAAAGGCAGAGGGCTATGTCTAACTGTTCTCTGGTTTTGTGTGTGTGAGTACCGAGAGGTAGAGAGAGAATACATTGCTCTCGTCCTGGCTACTCCCTTCTCCCTGTGGACCAAGTTTAGAACAGCGGTGGTTACTCTGCCTGCCTTCTTATGCCAGTACAGAGTTCCTGCCCCACTCCTGGTTTAGGTAGGGGATCAGATACCCTCTGCTCTTCTCAAGGGGATAGGATTCCCGTCCCCACCTCTCCAAAGGTTACATTAGTGAAAGGGCAGTCCCCTTCCCGAGGTCCTGACACAGAAGAGGATCGTCTAGTCTTGACGCACCTTTTTCTAAAGGGTCCTGAGACAGGAGGAGGGGTTCTCCTCCCCAGTCCTTCCTCCCAGGGGTCTTGACACCGGAAAGGGGGATTAATTATCTCTGTCCCACCTCCCTGGAGTCTCGGGACCGGAAGGAGTAGTTTCCTACTGCCCCGCCACTTTTCAGGTGCTCACCTCTGGGGGCAGGTACGGAGGGTTGTTGGCTTTACCTCCTCTGTTCCTTCCGTTCTTCTTCTTCCCCTTTGGGCCCCCGCAACTGCTGCTACCACCGGCCCCCCGAGCTTTGAGGTTCCCGCCCATGGCCGGGCCTCCTCCGGGCCGGCAGCAGCCGCCGAACAGCTCCGATACCCGCGAGTCCATCCGCCGCTGCCGCCAGCCCCCCGCCCGACCCCTCCCCCCCGCCACTGCCGCCGCCCCTACTGCCGCCGCCGCGTCGGGCCAGCCGGAGGAGAGCGGGGTGTGGCCCAGCGCAGGCCACGCCCCTGCCTCCCTGGCCTCCCAGTCGCGTCAGAAAAAGTCGCAGAGCATCAAGGGATACCGAGTCCGCGGGCCTGAGATTTCGTACTAAAGAATGTGAGCTCGAACTGCTCGAACTACAATTCCCAGGAAGCATCACTACACGAGGGCCGCAGGTGGTTTTGGGGGCGTGGGTAGCAAGCGCGCCTTGAGCGCAAAAGCCTAAGGGAGTTGTAGTCCGCATCCCATTCCCTGGCCTGCTTTCTGGAGGCAATAGGAAAGTCCTGCGGCCTGATATTGAAGACAGTCACCGGAGGCAAAGGCTCATATCAGAATCGAGCTGGGTTTGACTGCTCAGCGCGGTTTCCAGACAACAAGTTAAAATTCAGGACAGTTGGACCTGACAGGCTGCTGGCTCCACTTCTGCCTCAGTTTCTTCCCCGACAGCTGGCGTGCTGTCGAGTGAGTCAGGGCAAAAGCCAGGGCGGAGGCAGATGGTAGTTATAGCATAATTAGAGCTGTTATTGTGACGATGATTATGCCACCCTTACACCGTAGTCACTGCTTTATTGCTTGGCTGGCACAGTCCGGGGGATGGTTTTAACAGCCCCAGGCAGCGCGGTGGCCAGACACGTGTCCAGAACCCATAAACCAGCCTGCTGCTTTAGGGGTTTGAGGACGCCTACAGCAAGTATCTCTCCTCCCCTTTGTTTTGATGTTGAACCAATCCGGGAAAACCGAGTTTAGTTTAAAACTGGTCAGGAGGAGGGGCCTGGCCCCTACTTGAAGGGCGGGGCTGGGGTTCCAGACACGTCAACCGCCAGGGGGCGGGGGAAGTGGCCAAGAATAGAAACTTGTCCGAGGGCCCCAGGGAATTGTTGACTTGCCTTTCTAGCCAAGTCGTCTCTCCTGTCCTTTAGAACTCTGGAAGCGACATAAACCAGTGTACAAAAGGCACCAAAGGGGCAGAAGGAGAAACAGAATTGCATGGCCAAGAGTCAGGACGCCAGGGTTCAAATCCTAGCTCCGTAGTTATCTCATGACTCAGTGTGTCCAGTCACCTCTCTGCACAAACAACCAGGTGTTCATACATAGCCAAGAAATTAAACAGCTTTTGCCTCCAGAATTCTGAAGTTTCCTCAGTAAACTAGGAATAGAAACAGAGTCTTACCTCTGGTCCGCTCTGCAGGAGTTCAGACCCAGTCGAGTGTGTGTCTTCATGGGTCCACATGGAAGAAGATGGGTCTATTGAGCATGCAGTTGCTGTCCACATAAGATAACTTCCACACCTGCTAGAGCAGAAGAACCAAAATCTGAAAAAAGGCCTTGCAGGTCTAGCCAATTGCATGGGTCTTCAGGGACGAAAGCAGGTGTCTTCTCTGTATGCTATCCTGTATGGGGAGCCCAGGAAGATCAGGAAAGCTGTTTTTAGAGACTGAGACTAAAGAACTCAAGAGATCTCAAAGGATGGGAATTGAAACGTAGAGATATACCCCACCCACAGCCACACCTTATCACTACTAGCAGTCCTGGGCCGGAACCTGCTGCACTGAATGGATAATGTTGTTTTTAAAGATCCATGGCTCTTCCAGCAGTCCACTTTTAACACACAATTTCATTCCATCCACTCCAATTCCCATATCCCCTTAGTGGAGACCTTTTAAGAGGTGTTAGAGGATAACTCATTCTTGAACCACTGACCTACCCACAGAAGTGAAGGCTGACAGAGGAGCAGGCCAACAGGATGTCTACGAGAAGGAGATCAGGGTCCTAGGGAATGGAGGGAATATAAGAGATAAGTTTCCTGCATGGGTTGCTTATGAGGTGGTTGGCTATAGGATGCGTGTTTATATATATACATACTGTGGTTATATACACATCACATGCAAATATTTTTCCTGGCTGGTAATGAGTCATTTGCTTTTATATGTAGTACCTTTGTATGCATATGCATTTTGTGAATGGCACCTTTGTATGTTCTGACTTACAGCAACCCTTTTTCTCTGCTTTCTTGGTTTCCAGTCATTCTTAAGTCAGCCTCTTACATTATAAATTATTACCCAATATATCTTTGAGGAGATTTAAAATTTGTTTACACTTGGGGCTGGAGAGATGGATTGGTGGTTAAGAGCTCTTGCTGCTCTTCCAGAGGCCCAGAGTTCAGTTCCCATCACCAATGTTAGGTGACTTAGCACTGCCTTTAACTCCAACTCCAGTGGACCTGGCACCCACTTCTGCCCTCCAAGAACACCACACTTACAATCCCAATTACAGACATACACATAGCTAAAACTTAAATGTATTAAATTCTACTTAGTGCATGTGTGTACATGATGATGTATGTGTGGAGATCAGAGGACAACTTGCAGGAATCTCCTGCCCTATCCAATGAGTTCTGGGACTTGAATTCAGACTTGGCAGCAAGTGGCTTTACCCACTAAGCCATCTTGCTTGTTTTTTATTTATACTAACAACTGAACCCAGAGCCTCAGGGCTTGATAGGCACAGACTGTTCCACTGTGCTATTCTGCTAGCTTCCTGCAGTGATTTTCAGGTATTTTTTGTTTTTGGGGTGTGTGTGTGTGTGTGTGTGTGTGTTCTGGGACAAGAGTTTCTCTGTGTAGCCCTGGCTGTCCTGGAACTCACTCTGTAGACCAGGCTGGCCTCTAACTCACAGAAATCCACCTGCCTCTGCCTCCCTGGGATTAAAGGCGTACACCACCACTGCCTGGCCTAATTTTATTTTTTAATGGATCTCTCCCATTCCTATTTCTCAAGCATTCTACTGTACACCTATATCCCCAACCCTATTTTTTACTTTTTATTTTGAGAAAGAGTCCTGCTAAGTTATCCAGGCTAGCCTTGAACTTGTGACCCACCTGCCTCACTAGCTGGGATTACAGGCCTTCAGCACTAGACCTGGCTTTGTCTTGTGTTCTTTACTTGAAAAAGTTGTGCCGGGCGGTGGTGGCGCACGCCTGTAATCCTAGCACTCGGGAGGCAGAGGCAGGTGGCCAGCCTAGTCTACAGAGCTAGTCCAGGACAGGCTCAAAAGCTACAGAGAAACCCTGTCTCAAAAAACCAAAAAAGAAAAAGTTGCCACCATTGTATACTAAGATCTACATATACACCTATCTGATTTGGGTTCCTAACATTTAATTTCTTTTTTTTTTTTTGAGCTGAGGACCACAGCTAGGGCCTGCGCCTAGGCAAGCACTCTACCACTGAGCTAAATCCTCAACCCCAATTTCTTTTATTCTATTATCAATTTTCTACACAGTGCCTGCGCCAAGAGTCTCGTGTGCTATGCAGCCATTCTACCACTAAGCTACACCTCCAGCTCAACACCACACTGTTTTTTTCTTTTCTTTTCTTTCTTTCTTTCTTCCTTTTTTAAGAGATTGGGTTTCTCTGTGTAGTCTGGTTGTCTTAGAATTCACTCTGTAGAACAAGCTTGCCTCAAACTCAGAAGTCCAGCTGCCTCTGCCTCCCAACTGCTAGAATTAATGATGCACACCACTATGCCCAACTTCACAGTATTTTTTGTTGTTGTAAGTGTGTGAGTTGGTTAGTTCAAATGAGTGAGATGCCCTTAGACACTATCAGAGGGTGTCCAATCTCCTGAGGCTGCTTGTGACCCACTTTGAGTGGTTGATGGGAATGGAACCTGAGCCCTTTGCAAGCGCAGTATGTACTCTTAACCACTGATCCATCTCTCCAGCCCCACTACAATATATTAATCATTGTGCTATTACAGTATATTTTGACCTCTGGTCCCTACTGCCTGAAACAAACTCTAGTTTTGATTTCTGTGACCTTGCTCTTGTCTCTTCAAATTTTCTCAGCATTCCTCAGTGCCTTCCACTGGTTCTTTTCTCTCTCATGATCCTATAAACACTAATGTCTTCAGGACCCAGTTTACCCTCTGTTTTGTATATCTTCTCTGGGTCATAAAATCTGAGTTCATATCGAGGACTCCCTCATACCTGCTAATATTCTAAATAGAGTATATTCTAAATATACTCCTACTGTATCCAAGAGAGATTGAACTCTCCCTATGAGAAGCTCAGCTTATCTTTTCTCCTTCCTTTCTAATATACCTACATCTCATATTTTGTCATTCATTATACAGCTGGTCCTATGGATGCTAAAGTCAGAAACCTGCTGGTCTTTTTCTTTTTCATTTTTTTTTTTTAATCAAGGGTCTTGAGGGGCACTGAGAAGATTCAGTGGGTAAAGCACTTCCTGTTCAAGTCTAGTGACCAGAATTCCATTCCTGGGACCCACATAAGACAGAGTCTATGTATTCCAGGCTTGCCTCAAAGTCTCCACCCTACTGTTTCTGCCTCTAAGTGCTGAGATCTCAGGTGCTAGCCACTGCGAGGCTGCGCTTGCCTTCCTGAGGGTGACTTTCTGGTTCTTCTCTTCTTCAAACCAACATTGCATTAAATTATATTCATGAGACAGTGTTGTTGGATATTTTTTACTCTTACTCTTTTGGCTCTTTACTTTTTTAGGGAGACTGCCACCCAGCTCCCAAATAAATCACATGGAGTCTTATTATTTCTTATAAATGCCTGGCCTTAGCTTGGCTTGTTTCTTGCCAGCTTTTCTTAAATTATCCCACCTACCTTTCGCCTCTGGGATTTTACCTTTCTCTATTTCTGTATCTCTTTCTTTACTTCTTACTCTGTGGCTTGCTGTGTAGCTGGGTGGCTGGCCCTGGAGTCCTCCTCCTCCTCTCACTCTTTCCTCCTCCTTCTATTCATTCTCTGCCCGCCAGCCCCGCCTACCCTTTCTCCTGCCTCACTATTGGCCATTCAGCTCTTTATTAGACCATCAGGTGATTTAGACAGGCAAAGTAACACAGCTTCACAGAGTTAAACAAATGCAACATAAAAGAATGCAACACATCTTTGCATCATTAAACAAATGTCCCACAGCATAAACAAATGTAACCCATCTTAAATTAATATTCCACAACAAGACAGATTCTTTGTGTCAACCTGGCTGTCCTGGAACTAGTTCTGTAGACCAGGCTGGCCTCAACCAGGTAATGAGCCATGGGACAGAACATAGGTTAAAATAAATGGATTAATTTAAGTTATAAGAGCTAGTGGGACAAGCCCAAGCTAAGGCTGAGATTTCATAATTAATAATAAGCCTTTGTGTCGCTATTTGTGAGCTGGCGATCCAAAGAAAAATCCGACTTCCTCAGTTTATCTTTGTATTAGAGGAACAAGAACGTCTGTTTTATTAGTATGCAAATTTTCTTTTGTCTCTAATAAATCGTAAAATTATATGTATACCAAAGAACTGTTCTAGGAATCTATTTACATGTTTCTTAGCCACTTAGGTTGGGATGGGTGGCATCTTTTGTAGTTCTGGGAATCAAACCCAGGGTTTATGCATTCTACAAATTGAACCATATCCCCAGCCAAGTTTAAAACAAACTTCTTTGATTTATTATCATCAAATGTTTGATTTGTATGCCCATTTTTTGTTGGGTTTCTTGTTTTGTTTTTTCAAGACAGGATTTCTCTATATTTTGAACTCAAGAGATCTGCCTGCTGGGATTAAAGGTGTGTGCCACCACTTCCCAGCTGTATGCTCATTTTTTTTTTCTAGCTATCTACCCAATGTCAAATAAATATTAGGTGGGATGGATGTAGGGTGCAATCCCAGCACTTGGAAGGCTGAGGCAGGCAGATCTCTGTGAGTTCCAGGCCAGTCATAGCTACATAGTGAGACTTTGTATCAAACAAACAAAATTTCCCTAGTTCCAGCCTCTTTTACCAAGCCCTGGACCACTGTAGTCACCCCCTCTAACTGATAAGCCTGCCTCATCTTCCCTGAAAGTCAGTTTCTACACTGTAGTAAGTGTAAAAGTTGTGTTTACAAAGTGTAAATTAAAATGATTGTGTGTGTGTGTGTGTGTGTGTGTGTGTGTGTGTGTGTGTTGCTGGTGTGGAGAGGAGAGGACAACTTTTGAGAGTCTATTCTCTTCTCCCATTATGTGTGTGTGTCAGGAGGATGGTATTCAGGTCATCAGTTCTGGCTGCAAGTGCCTTTACCATCTTGCTTGCAGGCCCCAAGACAGGCGCTCCTGTGCTTTGTGTCTGTGTGTGAGCCTGCCACAGAGTGGTGTGGAGGGAATCCCTTCTTTCTTTTCACCTGTGGGTCCTGTTTGAACTGAGGTCATCGAGCTTGGTGGCAAACTTCCCAGGGTTCCTCACAGTCCTAACCAGAAAAACTTTACCCATCACCCTACAGGAGATCAAGTTCAAACTTCAGCATCACTTGAGGAGTCTTGCCATGGTCTGGCTACTGTTTATCTACAGCCTTAAAACCTTAACTCTTAGGTTGGTAGTGGTGGCGCACGCCTTTAATCCCAGCACTCAGAGGCAGGCTGAGCTTTGTGAGTTTGAGGCCAGCCTGGTCTACTTAGTGGGTTCCAGGACAGCTAGGGCCATTATACAGAGAAACCCTGTCTCAGAAAACCAAACTCACCTCCAAAAAACAAACAAACAAACAAACAAAAAACCAACCTTAACTTTTTTTTCTTTTGTCTTTGTTGCTGTTTTTGAAACAGTTTCCCTGTTAGCCTTGGCAGTCCTGGAACTCGCTCCTACCTCTGCCTCCTGAGTGCTAGGATTAAAGGCGTGTGCTGCCACCGCCGGGCAAAACCTTAACTCCGTAATATGAATTTCTTCTAGTCCTTGAACAGAAAACATTGTCTCTCAAGCCCCCAAACAATAGGCTCATCCTTTTTACCTAGCTAACTTTACCTACAGGTCACAGGGCATACATTCCGGGACCACCCTAACCCTGCCCCAACTGGCTCTGGGGCGGGTGTCCCTGTTCTTCACCGCCCTTGCACACGGCCACTGTCCAACAGGGCCGGAGATGGCCTTGACCGCGGCTGCGCCTCCAGCACCTAGGACAGGGCCTGGCACGACGCAGGCGCGCGCGGGGAGGTGCGCAGTGAACGGGCGTGAGAGGGGGCGCCCTCCGGAAGCCCGCCCCAGAGGACCCGGGGGTCGCCAGGGTGGGAGGGCCAAGCGTGCCCTTCCCAGGGTGTGGTTCAACTGAGCCAACTGCAACCTCCGCCACCCAGAGGCCGCGCAGAGTCCCTTCCGGCCCGTAGGAGCCGGAAGTGGAGCTTAAACTTCCCTTGATGCTCCGCGCGGCGTCTATTTTAACCGCAGGGCGACTAAGCGGGCAGGAACTATGGCTGCGCCCGGGCCAGAGGTTCTCTCCAAGCTGTCTCCTGCGGCCGCCCCCGGTAAGGCGCGGGGTCCGGAACTCGGGGGCCTGTTTCCTTCCTGCTGCTACCTCCCCGGAGGCCTTTAGCGGCTGGCGCTTTCTCCGCCAGTCCTCCCTGTCTCCTCGGTTCCCTGAGTCCCGGCCGAGCAGGCTCTGTGGGTCGCTTCCTCGCTTTGGGTGGAGTTGCTTCTCCTGTCGTGTCCTTTTGGGTGTGCTGGCCCTCACTCCACACTTCATAGTGAAGCCTTAGTCTCTGCCTCCGGAAGCCTCCGCCCGTCCCGATCTCACTTAGGTCGCCCCCAGCCAGCATCAAGTCTCCTGTCACTGCCCAGGGTTTATGGGGGTGTCTGCTGATGGGAACCCTGGGAACTAGGAGACTGATGTTGATTTTGATGCCCCCTCTCCCTTTACTTTTTCATTCACGGACTAGATTTGGATTGGTATGAGAAGTCGGGAGAAACTCACGCTCCCCAGGTAGATCCTGAGATCGTCATCACGTCAGCCCAGGAACCTTCCAATTCTTCGGAGCCCTTTTGCCCAAGAGACTTGGTACCGGTGGTGTTCCCTGGGCCTGTGAGCCAGGAAGGCTGCTGTCAGTTTACTTGTGAACTTCTAAAGCATGTCATGTACCAACGCCAACAGCTCCCACTACCCTATGAACAGCTTAAGTACTTCTACCGGAAATCTTCTCCCCAGGTGGGCAACGGGCTTTGGAAGAAAATTGGTGGGAAGGCTTCGTGGTTCATAGATGGTGGCCAAGTAGCAAAGTGAGCTAAGACATCCTCAGCTTCTGTGGAAGCCTAGGCCTTTGCAAAGGCGCCCTTTCCTCGTTTCCTCCCCACTTGGGTCTTGGTGGTCTCTCCTTTTCTCTTGTTCTGTTTCTGAGACTCTACCTATTATGTGTTGTATGAGGACATCGTGAATTTGTTCTCTAAATTTTTTATTTTTTGGGAAACAGTATTTCACTATGTAGTTCAGGCCAGAGAACTGCCTGCCTTTCCTTAATGGTCTCTCTCTTTCCCTCTCCTCCCCTCCCTCTCCCCTCCCCTCTTGGGAACCCAAGGCCTCTCCCATGCAAGACAAGTGCCGTATTACTAGACTATATCCCAACCTGAACTGGCTGTTTACATTTGAATTTCTTCTTCCCACCACATTTGCACCTCTGTTTCTGGTCTTGTTTTATTTTCTTGGAAGAATTTCTAGATGTTAGAGTCTAACATTTTTTTATTCTTGTCAGTTGGGGCTTTTTTGGGGGGGCAGTTGGTGGTGTTTTTTTATTTTTATTTTGAACAGTCTTGCTATGTTGTCCAGTGTGGTTTGGATGTGTGAACTTTAAGTGTTCTTCGTTTATTTAGTGTGGGGTGGGCAAGCATCACCGTGCAGACACGGAGGGCAGAGGACAGCCTGCGGGGGGTCAGTTCTCTTCTGCCATGTGGGTCCCAGGGGCCACCTCGGTCAGGCTTGGCAGCCAGGGCCAATGACCTTGTGAATTCCTTCCTTCCTTCCTTTCTCTTTAGATTTATTATGTATACAGTTGGCACCAGATCTCATTATAGATGGCTGTGAGCCACCATGTGGTTGCTGGGAATTGAACTCAGGACCTCTGGAAGAGCAGTCGGTGCTCTTAACCGCTGAGCCATCTCTCCAGCCCCGAGCTTATGAGTTTCAATGCTGCTCCCACTTCAGTGTGGGCCCTGGGATTATAGCCACCATGACCTTCAGGACCCCTGGGATTATAGCCACCATGTCTTTCAGGACCCCTGGGATTATAGTCACCATGTCCTTCAGGACCCCTGGGATTATAGCCACCATGTCCTTCAGGACCCCTGGGATTATAGCCACCATGTCCTTCAGGACCCCTGGGATTATAGCCACCATGTCCTTCAGGACCCCTGGGATTATAGCCACCATGTCCTTCAGGACCCCTGGGATTATAGCCACCATGTCCTTCAGGACCCCTGGGATTATAGCCACCATGTCCTTCAGGACCCCTGGGATTGTAGCCACCATGTCCTTTAGGACCTTATGATTCTCTTAGTTGTTTTTGTTCGTTTTTAAAGATTTATTTATTTATCATATATACAGTGTTCTGCCTGCATGTGTCCCTGCAGGCCAGAAGAGGGCACCAGATCTCATTACAGATGGCTGTGAGCCATCATATGGTTGCTGAGAATTGAACTCAGGACCCCTGGAAGAGCAGTCGGTGCTCTTAACCGCTGAGCCATCTCTCCAGCCCAAGCCTGTCTTAAAAAATGATAAAAAACAAAAAAAGAAAAAAAAAAAGCAAAGAAAAAAGACAAACTATAGAATTACAAATTCTCCCCAGAGACAGGTCTGTGTCCAGCTGCACTGCCATGCCTTCTGCCGTGCCTGTCCTGTCTGGCCCTGTAATGTGGGTCTACTTCTTGTCCCCTTTACTAGCGGTTGATGATCGCGGTTTATAATCAGGTCTCCTGACTCTTTTTCTTCTTCTTTTTTTCCTCTTAATTCTTAATCCAACACTTTTATCTTCTGAAGCTTCTTGCCTTTGGCCAATGTTGTATATTCTTTAGTTCTTTCTCTACAGGGAGTTCTTTCTAACTCACTCTTTTTTCTCCTTCCCTTGCTGAATTTATTTACTCTGTATTTTAGGGGGAAGCATGTATTAATAGCTGTGTGTGTGTGTGCGTGTGTGTGTGTGTGTGTGTGTGTGTGTGTGTGTGTGTGCGCGCGCGTGTGTGTGTGTGTGTGCGCGCGCGTGTGTTGCACCCTGCCTTACTGCCTTAAGACATAAGATGAACATTTAGCCTAGCTGCCTGGCTGACCAACAAAGTCTCAGGACTTTCTTGTCTCTGCCACGCAAAGCTGGATGCTGCTTTTTACCTGGGTCTTAAGGATCTGAACTCAGACCCTCATGCTTGCAGAACAGGTGATTTACACACTGAACCATCTCTCTGGCCTCAGTAACCATGTGCTTAGTCGGAAGGCCTACTCTAGAATTGTCTTGACTAACCAGTAACCCTCCTTCATTCCTGCACTCCTGTGTGACAAAAAGTTGCTACCCTCATCTAAGCCACAAAGTCTTTTACTCTTTTTTTTTTTTTTTTTTTTTTTTTGAGCCTGTCCTGGACTAGCTCTGTAGACCAGGCTGGCCTCGAACTCACAGAGATCCACCTGCCTCTGCTTCCCAAGTACTGGGATTACAGGCGTGCGCCACCACCGCCTGGCATCTTTTACTATTTTTTTTTCTAAATTTTTTATTGTGTGTGTGTACCACAGTGGAGGTCAAAGGGAGTCATTCTTTCCTGTCTTTACTTGCGTTCTGGGGATTGAACTCAGGCTGCCAGGCTTGTGTGGCAAGCCCCTTTAGTTGCTGAGCCATCTCACTCCCCCACAACTATTTCCTTGCTTATATTGTGATGCCCTCCGGCTTTCAATACCACCTTACCTATTCAAGGCAGAGAATTGTAGTTGGTACAGTGTATGCATTTTCCTTAATGTAATGCTTTCTGATAGAACCCAGCATCAGAAACCCTGTTTGTCTACCAGCTCCATGGGTTCCTCCAAAGGCCATTCCCTTCATTCTACCATGTCCTTAACTCCTGTCATTGTCTACAGTCAGAGGACACCACAAGGAAGAGACCTCGGATCACCACTGAGGTGAGCAGCAGGAAATGTCAACAGGCCCTGGCAGAACTGGAGAGTGTCCTCAGTCACCTAGAGGACTTCTTTGCTCGAACGCTAGTACCACGGGTGTTGATCCTTCTTGGAGGCAATGCCCACAGCCCCAAAGAGTTCTATGAACTTGACTTGTCCCGGCTGGCCCCCTTTAGTGTGGAGCAGAGCCTGAGCACAGCCGCTTGCCTGCGTCGTCTCTTCCGAGCCATCTTCATGGCTGATGCCTTTAGTGAGCTGCAGGCTCCTCCACTCATGGGTACCATTGTCATGGTACAGGGGCACCGTGACTGTGGAGAAGATTGGTTTCGACCCAAGCTCAACTACCGAGTGCCCAGCCGGGGCCACAAACTCACTGTGACGCTGTCCTGTGGCAGACCTTCCATCCCAGCCCTGGCTTCCGAGGATTACATTTGGTTCCAGGCACCCGTGACACTTAAAGGTTTCCATGAGTGACTGAATGAGGACAGTGGCGGAATTCTCTCCTGTGCTGCCAAGGCACCCATCTTTTGTTTGGAGTTGAAGCTGCTTCCTGGTGAAGGGAGGAAGGCTCTTTCCTGGCAGTATGCTTCCTCTCCCCAGACTGCCTGGTGACTGATGTTATGTGACCAAGACTGTGATAATCATCATCAAGCAAAGTCCCCGAATCAACGATTGACTCCCAGAGGCCTCTGGGCCCGGTAGTTCTGTTTGAGATTAGAAAGCATGGAGATGGCCCTTCTCTGTTTTGTGTGTGACTTCAGAACTGTTACCAGGGTCATAATGTGGGTGTGACTCATGAATTTAAATACAAAATGAATAGAGTTGTATTAAATTTCCCAACACTTTTGACTTAGACTTTTTGGCTTTGAGGCTCAGGGGGTTTGTTGTTGTTTTGCTTTTTGTTTTTGAGAAAGTCTTATGTTCCTAGGTGGGCTGTGAATGTGCTGAGTGTAGGAGAGGATGACCATGACTGTCTAATTCTCCTTCCTCTACCTCCTAATGTTGGGATCCTGGACATATGCTGCCATACCATACCAGGTTTACTTGGTGCTGGGGTTGGAATGCAGGGTAGGCAGATGCTGTCAACTGAGCTGCACTCCTGGCACTCAAGGAGGAGCCCAGGTTAGCATAGCCCAGGTTAGCATAGCCCAGGTTACCCTCATACTTGTGATCTTCATCCTCTTCAGAATTTGCTTGCTGGTGTGCATCTCTGCAATTGCAAGCGTTTGTTTTGGCCTGGGCTTTTCTACTTCAGGATCCAAGATTTTTACCTGTGACATTTTCCTCTTTAATAGTCCTGGTCTGTGGAGTTTAAGTGACTTGGTTAAGGTTCTAGGAGGGAGTTGATAACAGAGCTTGGCCTAGAGTTCTCATCCATTAACTTCTAACCAACGTTCTTTCTTGGCACATACTAACTGATCTTTGACCCTTAAATTCTTTATGCTCAAAGCAAAGGTCCCTTTTACTAGAGGCAAAATCCTGGTAAGGAACTTGGCTTGGCAGGCCACTCACTGAGAGCCCAAGGACATAGGGAACAGTCTGGCCTGGGCCTGGTCTGTGGTGGACTCTAAACAGATGTGCTGCAGGAGTGTGCAGAGGACCCCCACAAAGATGGTTCCAGCTCAGAGAGCAGGAACCACAGTCCTATTAAAAAAACTGGTCCCTGGAGCTAAGTGTCAGCTTGTGGTGGTGGTCAGTTGGGAGCAGAGGGTATTGTAGTAGTAGTATTCAGGCTAATGAAGTCACCTGTTGATTAGCTTAGTGTGTGTCATGTGCCCAGCACCGGGAGTTGAGTGGGGTGAGGTCCTGCAACCTCTCTCCAGCTGTTCTGAAGTCTCAGTGGTTCCGGGTAGCCAGGTCAATTCTGCTTTTCAGATCTGAGAAACAATTCAGAGGAAGGGACAAAGAGAATAGGCTGAAAACAGAAAGCCAAGAGACTCTCCCCAGAGCCAGATGGAACTGTGGGCTCATGCTCCCCAGATTGCGCCAGAATTCTGAGGGGTTTTCTCCCTGTGTCCCTGTCCTTCTGGAGCTTCTGTCCAGCCTGTCTCTACTGCCTGACAGCTGCTGCCATTGCTCTGGGCAAAATGGCCCTTTCCTCACTCCCGGCATCAAGTCAGGACGGAAATCCACCCTGCTGAGGGAGGTGCATGTGCCAAGTTGTTAGGGTGATGTGGGTAAAGTGCTTGAGACACAGTAACACATATACTAAGCTTTATTTTTGTTTCTTTTAAAAAAAAAATTGTTTTTGAAACAGTTTCATGTTACTTGAACTTGATATGTAGCAGAGAACTTGAGCTTCTGACCCTCCTGCCTCTGTCTACTAGGGTTATCGGCTACCAGGCCAAGTTTTTACTTTGTTTCTTTTCAAATGTTTTGGAAGCTGAAAGTACAGTCTTGGGGAACCTGTGGCAAGGCCCCCCACCCCACTTTTTGAACATATTCATCCCAAACTCACCCTTCTGTTTTCCCCATCCACTCAACATGACCA
Source organism: Onychomys torridus (assembly GCF_903995425.1). Lineage (NCBI taxonomy): Eukaryota > Metazoa > Chordata > Mammalia > Rodentia > Cricetidae > Onychomys > Onychomys torridus. The sequence continues at coordinate 8,072,033 of NC_050460.1, forward strand.
CTCCCACCTTCATGTCCTAAGTATGTGAATTCCACATGCAGGCATGATGGCATTTCAATTCTACATACTTCGGTATGCCCCTCTGCAATGCCCACAGTGGGGGCCATTCCCACGATCTTGTTCGTACACCCGCCCCGTGTTCCTTGTGTCTGTTTATATACTATGTTAAGCACTTACACACAAGGCTGGGTGGGGTGGTGCACGCCTTTAATCCCAGTACTTGAGAGGCAGAGACAGGCAGATCTCTGTGAGTTCAAGGCCTGCCTGGCCCACAAAATAAGTTCCAGGATAGCCAGGACTATATAAAGGAAACCTGTCTCAAAAAACCAAAAAGGAAAAAAGGTACTTATACACATTATTTAATGTTAACTTACATGTATATGTTACTATGTTAAACCTGAGAACTGTGAGGAGAAAACCAAGTCCAGGGGGATCTGGTTAAAGCAAGCTGTATTTTGGGGTTTGCCGGGACTGGCCAGTCTGGCTGCCTTTCCCTAGGTCAGGATTTCAGAGAGCAGCCCCTGTGGGCCTCTTGAAGGCCCTTTTCTAGGAGAGAGTGTTCAGCAGGGTGAGTGAGTCAGCTCTTATCCATTGTTAGAAAGGGGAGGAACAAGGGTAAGGACATACATTGTGTGCAGGGGTCACAATCTTAGTGTAGATAAAAAACCACGGTTTGCAGTTTACATCAGATCTAAGAAACAGGAACTTAATTACAAGTAGAAATTTTACTTTGCAAATATTTAACCCAGGACAAACAGGAACTTATTCTTTATTAGAAATAGAAACCTTAACTTGCAAGGCTTTAACCCAGGACAAGCAAACTTCTTGAATGTCTTTAACTGCAAACAGAAAGCTTAACCTGGAAGGTCTCTTTTCCTGTTTCGGTCTCACACTTGCAAAGTGGATTGTTTCTGTTTCTGTCTCACAACTGCTCCATTATGGATGAAGTTTGGGGAAGTGAGTCCGCCTACAGGGTGAAGCATGGATTCAAACCTGTTCACCGCGGCCAGCTGCTTCCCGTGTGTGACGTTAGTGTGCTTTTTCTCCTGAACAGCCATGGTTTATTCTTTCTCCAAATGAGCACATTACAAAGCTTTGAGACTCCTCCTTCCTTCCAATTCGGGTTTCTGGGGTAAATCCAGAACCGGTGAAAACAAAGTGTTTGAGCTGTATTCTATGTTGAAATCACCTGATGTGTATCCCAGCAGTCAGACTGTTGGTTATGGTTTTTTTTGATAGTATTTCTTTACAGAAGAATAGGGCTATATTGCCAAAGTAGGGCTGGGAATGGGGGCCAGAGAGCAGGGAAGTTGTAAATGGGGGGTGAGGCAGAGAGCAGGGATGTTGTGAATGGGGGCAGAGAGCAGGGAAGTTGTGAATGGGGGGGCAGAGAGCAGGGAAGTTGTGAATGGGGGGGCCAGAGAGCAGGGAAGTTGTGAATGGGCTGGCAGAGAGCAGGGAAGTTGTGAATGGGGGGGCAGAGAGCAGGGAAGTTGTGAATAGGGGGGCAGAGAGCAGGGAAGTTGTGAATGGGGGGGCCAGAGAGCAGGGAAGTTGTGAATGGGGGGGGAGAGAGCAGGGAAGTTGTGAATGGGGGGGCAGAGAGCAGGGAAGTTGTGAATGGGGGGGCAGAGAGCAGGGAAGTTGGGAAGTTGTGAATGGGGGGGGAGAGAGCAGGGAAGTTGTGAATGGGGGGGAGAGAGCAGGGAAGTTGTGAATGGGGGGGCCAGAGAGCAGGGAAGTTGTGAATGGGGGGGGAGAGAGCAGGGAAGTTGTGAATGGGGGGGCCAGAGAGCAGGGAAGTTGTGAATGGGGGGGAGAGAGCAGGGAAGTTGTGAATGGGGGGGGAGAGAGCAGGGAAGTTGTGAATGGGGGGGGCAGAGAGCAGGGAAGTTGTGAATGGGGGGCAGAGAGTGGGGACATGGAGAATGGGGGCCATAAATTGTTTTGAAATGAAAGACCTACCAGCCAGGTCAGCTGTCCGCAAGTGCTCATTTAAAATGCCATGGTGAGCAATGCTCAGGCAATCAAAACCAAGCAATTAGCTGAGTGATTTAGACATGCTTCTCCATGGGCTTGGCGTGGAGGCATTTTGACTTCATGAGTCTTCCCCAAAGGAATCCAGAAATAAAAAGCTCAGTCGCTACAAACCAAGTCTAACTTCCCTGAAACAAGCTTTCGGAGGAACCTGTTGATTTTGCCTGGGGACTCCAGAGTGGAAGTTAAACAGCAGTGGGTTAGCCTGGGGAACACAGAGCTCCACCAATAGTGGGGTACTTGCTTTCCATCTGAGTCTAAACAGTCGTGGGGCCCAAGGTCATGTACATGTAGGCTGTAGATGATATACACGCGTAGCGGCTTCTTTTGAGACAGCATCTCACTATGAGCCACGGCTGTCTCTGAACTTGTTAGGTAGATCTGCCTGTCTCTGCTTCCTGAGTGCTGGAACTAAAAGTGTGGGCTACCACCCCTGGAAAATGTCACCTTTCCATCCTTTACACACCATCCTTTTCCAAGGAGTGGTCCTATATCTTACTTCATTGTCTAGTTGGTTTTTTGGTTTTTGGTTTTTGGTTTTTTTTTGTTTGTTTGTTTGTTTGTTTTTTACTCTAGTCCAGGGAATAAAAGCTCTCAGGTGAAAACTGGAAAGGACAGAGTGGATAGAGCATACTTGGTGAAACCTGGCTTTGGGTGAGCTTAGAGGGTGTCAGAAACTCCTGCTTCTAGAGCAAAGAGGTGTCAGATTTCTTCATAAAATTCTCAGGCCAAGAAGTGATATGCCCGGGCTGAATAATACAACTAATGCCCTTGGCGGGGCTTTGTATTGATTTTCTTCCCAAATCGCTGTCGGGCATAGGTGGAGCATAGGACTTAATGTGGAGAATGTGTATGGAGCTGGTCTGGCACTTCCTATGGCGAAGCCGAGGCGCCAGAAAGCCATCTGGACCGCGCAGCAGAAGAGGGAAGGGCTGGAGTGTTCCCCGGCTCCTGGAAAGGGCGGGTTTGGAGAGATGGGCGGTCCGGTGGGTGGGATTTTGTTTCCTGCTAGACTGAGAGGGGCGGGGCTCAGGGTCTCCATGGAGACGGCTTCTACCCGTCGGACTAACGTGGAGGGGAACTGCTAGCCTGATGGATGCGGACAGCCTCTTGTTGTCGCTGGAGCTGGCGTCTGGCAGTGGGCAAGGCCTCAGCCCAGATCGTCGCGCCTCCCTGCTCACATCCCTTCTGCTGGTTAAGCGCGATTACCGCTTTGCTCGGGTCCTTTTCTGGGGCCGCATCCTCGGTCTTGTTGCGGATTATTACATCGCACAGGGCCTGAGTGAGGACCAGCTCGCACCACGCAAGACGCTGTACAGGTGAGGCAACCCTGTGGCAGGCGAGGCTGCAGGACAACACCGTAGGGTGGTGGGTGCTGCTATGGCTGGGAGAGATGGGTGGGCAGGACTGCCTTCCCTAGAAGCACTGAAAAGTAAGTGGCCTATGGGCGGGGCCGGAGGAAAAGGACATTTGAAGAGCTTGGGGACTGTGAGGGTCTTGTGGACCCTGATGGGGTTGGAAAGTGGCTGGGGGGTGGGGAAGTTCGAGGATTGTCAGGAATAAGAGAAACTGGTGTAGATGGATTCGTAGTAGAGGGAGAGTTCCTGGAGAAGGCACTCAGTGTAGAATTCAGGTTCCAGCTGTGGACCGGATTTGGTTTGGCGAAGTCAGATGCTCTGGCAATTGTGCTGGAGCTGTGTAGAAGCGTTTCCCATGGGGTGTGGGCTCTGCAGCGGGAGGTGCTCTTGGAAGACTCGTGGGATGGGGAAAGCTCTGGGGGAGATTCCTTTCCTGCGTTACCCAGGACAGTGAGGGAGCCTACCACTGTATAAAGCATCCAAGCTGCAGTTATCTGGGGCCTTCATTTACCTACTCATGCCTCAAACCAACACTGAAGGAGATTCAGAGGTTCAGAGTTTGAAGCCAGTCTGGGCTACATAAGACCCTGTGTTGGGGCTGGAGAGACAGTGCAGAACTTAAGAGCACTGGTTACTCTTCTAAACACCTGGGGTTCAATCCCTAGAACCATCTATACCTCCAGTCTCAGGGGACCTAACACCCTCTTCTGGCCTCTGGGGATACTGCACACATGAGGTGCATGTACAGACATGCAGGCAAATCACTCATACACACAAAGTAATTTTAAAGAAGTTTAAAGACCTTGTCTCAAAAAGAAAAGCTAGAATTGAGGTGTATATATAGAGATACCAGGAATCCTGAGCTTCTGGAGAACAGCTAAATAAGCTTGATCAGGGAGCACCAGCTCTAAACCCATAATCCTCCTGCACTGTGAGTAGAGAAGGCTTTGAGTGTCTGGGGGAGAGACAGGGAGTGAACTTGACAGAGGTAGCGAGTTTGGACAAGTCAAGCCACCAAGGGACACCAAAGGGGCTATAAGCTAGAAGAGCCTGCTCAGAGCCAAGTGGGCAGTTGTCTGGAAGTGTGGGGGCATGAGCATTTATGGATCTTTGCAGTGCCTAGAGGTGAGGATTTAAAGGGAAAATAGTTGAGGGATGGAGGCAGTCGAAACAATTAAAGAGGGAGACTGTGGCTTGGATGAAGGTGGAGAGTTCACTGTTGGCCCATCCCATGGATACAGCTAAGTGTCAGCCCTGCTTACTATTGAAAATCCAGGGATCAGGATCAGGCTCAGGTCTGTAATCCCAGCACTCCGGAAACTGAGGCAGAAGAAGTTCAAGGCCAGCCTGGGCTACAGTGAGAGACCCTACCTTAAATAACAACCCCCCACAAGCAAACAAACCAAACCTAACAAAAGTCAGTGGGAGGGCAGAGTGGTACGGGGTGTTGGGGAGCAAAGCGTGAAAAGGCACATTCAATACAGATTGGGAATCCACATTTGAGCTAAAGATAAAGAGGAGTGAGGCTCATTTGGCCATAGTACAAGCCTCTGTTGAGCTCCTTCCCTACCATATGCTATGTATTGATTTCGGCACCAGGAAGTCAGTCTGCCTGGGGAAGTAGGTAACACAAACTCTTTGTCTTATGGAGCTTCTGTTACAGTGTCTACTTAGGAGCCACATGACAGGGTCAGACTAAACACCACATAGGCTGCGTGATGGACGGGTGCCAGGTACAAAGGGAGACAGGGTGGAGCAGCATTTTCTCTTATTTTTATTTTCTTGTTTTTTCAAGACAGGGTTTCTCCGTATAGCCCTGGCTGATCTGGAAATTGCTCTGTTGATCAAGCTGGCCTCGAATTCAGAAATCCATCTGCCTTTGCCTCCCGAGTGCTGGGATTAAAAGTGTGAGCCACCACCACCTGTCTTTATTTTTGTTTGTTTGAGACCCAGTCTCTCTATTATGTAGCTTTTGTTGTCCTGGAACTCACCTACCTCTGCCTCCCGAGTGCTGGGATTAAAGGTGTGAGCTACCACTGCTCAGCTCCCTGAAGGTTCCTGAGTGATGGGAGCAGAAATCATGGTGTAGTGAGAAAAGAAACATCCGCCCCACCCCTGCGTACCCCCCCATACATTCACTGTGAGCACAGGGGCTCATGTAGCTTAGGGTGGCCTTGAACTTAGTACATAGTCAAGGATGACCTTGAACTTCAGATTCTCCATTTTTTGCTTCCCAAATGCTTGGGATCACAAGTGTGTTATAGAAACAAACAAGCAAAAACAAACAACAACAAAACACTGTTTTTTGTTTGGTTGTTACTGTTTGTGTGTGGGGGGGGAATGGGGAACAAACCCATAATTGAACAAAATTCAGCTTCAAGAGACTCTTCTGGATGTCACAGTCCAGATGTCTTCAATGTCAGCATCCACACAGCCAGGATCCGGACTGGCTCCACTTACAGAGCGATGGCTTTACAGCAGTGTTCAGCATGCCTCGTACCTGTCCCTGGATCTTGCCCAGGGCTAGTGATGTGTGATTTAATTCCTCATACAATCCTGAGCCGTGTTAGCAAGCAGTAGTTCCTGGCTATGTCTCTAAGCTGTGGTGTTAGCCAGCTCAGGGGCATTTAACACATTTTAGACTTAGGAACACTTTAAACTTACTGTGCTGGGTAGCTGGTTAGATTTTTGTTTGTTTGTTTGTTTGTTTGTTTGTTTGTTTGTTTCCAGACAGGGTTTCTTTGTGTAGCTCTGGCTGTCCTTGAACTCGATTTGTAGACCAGGCTGGCCTTGAACTCACATAGATCCACCTGCCTCTGCCTCCCGAGTGCTGACATAAACGGAGTCATCTAAGAGGAGGGAACCTCAATTAAGAAAGTGCCTCCCAGGAAAATCCACGCATCCCTCTTTGGGCCCTCCTCATTATCTAGCCTCTCTGGGGCGGTGGGTTGTAGGTTGGCTATCCTATACTTTACTCCTAATATCCACTTTGAGGAGGGGGCATGGAGGCATGGGAACTTGAGGGAGCAGGTTGTGTGGGCGGTGTGCAGGAGGTGGGTTGGAGGTGGGACAGGCAGAGCAATGAAAGAAGCGTTTTTTGATGGGGGCAGCATTTTGGGGTTAGGGAGAAGCTGGTGCAGGGAACCCACAAGGAAGACCCCAGCTAAGACTCTCAGCAATAGTGCAGAGCATGCCTGAACTGGCCTCCAGATTGGTGATACTCTACCCTGTAACTGATGGAAGCAGATGCAGAGACCCACAGCCAAGCACTGCTCTGAGCTCCTGGAGTCCTGCTGAAGAAAGGGAGGAGGGATTATACAAACCAGGGGGTCATGACTGCAGAACCCAAAGAGATAGCTGACCTGGGCTTATGGAAGCTCATGGACTCTGGACCAACAGTTGGGGAGCCTCCATGGGACTGACCTAGGCCCTCTGTATGTGTGTGACAGTTGTGCAGCTTGGTCTCTTTGTAAGGCTCCTAGCGGTGGGGTCAGGAGCTGTCCCTGATGCTTAGCTGGCTTTTGAGAGCCTGTTCCCAATGCTGGATTACCTGGCCCAGTCTTGATGCAAGGGGAGGAGCTCAGTCCTACCTCAACTTGATGTGCCATGCTTTGTTCAAACCCATGGGAAGCCTGCCCCTTTCTGAATGGAGGAGGAAGAGAAGGAGTGGAAGGGGAGTGGGTAGATGGGAAGTAGAGGGACTGGGAGGAGAGGGAGAGGAAATTATGGTCAGTATATAAAATAAATGGAAAAAGTTATTAAAAATAATAAATAAAAAAAAACAAAATGTGGGGGTGGGGATTTAGCTCAGTGGTAGAGCGCTTGCCTAGCAAGCACAAGGCCCTGGGTTCGATCCTCAGCTCTAAAAAAAGAAAGAAAAGAAAATGCCTCCATAAAATCAGGCTATAGGCAAACCTGTAGGGCATTTTCTTAATTAGTGATTGATGGGAAGGGCCCAGCACATTGTGGGTGGCACCATCCTTTGGATGGTGGTTCTGGGTTCTATAAGAAAGCTGAGTGGGCTGGAGAGATTGCTCAGTGGTTATGGCTGCTCTTTCAGAGTTCAATTCCTGGCAACCACATGGTGGCTCACAACCATCTATTGTGGGATCTGATGCCCTCTTCTGGCATAAAGGTGTACATGCAGATAGAGCATTCATACATAAAATAAATAAATCTTAAAAACAAACAAAAAACAAGCTGAGCAAGCCGTGGATGAGCAGCACCCCTCCACAGTCTCCGTGGCCTCTGTGTCAGCTCCTGCCTCCAGGTTCCTGCCCTGTTTGAGTTCCTTCCTGACTTCCTTCAAGGATAAACAGTGAATGAACAGTGAATGAACAGCCACCATTTGGGTGCTGGGTCCTCTGGAAGAGCAGCAAGTGTGTCTAACTGCCATATCTGCAGCCTCCCAAATAAATATTTTAAAGCAAGTGAAAAGTACACAAAAGGAAATGTGCATCAAATGTAAGGGTGGACTGTACACAATCGCTTTGAAAGGTTCTGGGATGAAGGTGTTGGCAAAGCTTTTGGCTGCCTGAGCCCGCGGTAAGGGAAAGTGGGGGAGTGAGGAGAATCGGAGTCCAAGGTGATGTGGATGTTGTTGGCAGCCTGAACTGCACAGAGTGGAGCCTCTTGCCCCCTGCCACGGAGGAGATGGCAACGCAGACAGCTGTGGTGAGTGGCCGCTTCATGGGGGACCCCTCACACGAGTATGAACACACTGAGCTCCAGAAGGTGAATGAGGGTGAGAAGGTCTTCGATGAAGAAGTGGTGGTAAGTGCACGGGTGTGGGGGTGCTGGAAGGGTCTGAGCAAATGCTCATCAAGTCTGAGGGTCAGCACAATGGGCGAATGTGTGAGCGCCACAGGCAAAGCCCTAGCATTCCCAGCCTCACAAGCCACACCCAACTAACTCAATACAAGAACAGCGGGCCAGGGCTGGAGAGATGCTCAGTGGCTAAGAGCACTGGCTGCTCTTCCCGAGGATCTGGGTTCCATTCCCAGCACCCATATGGAAGTTTACAACTGTAACTCCAGTTCCAGGGGATGCAATGCCTTCTTCTGACCTCTATGGGCACAAGGTGCACAAGTGGTGTACAGACAGACATACATGCAGGCAAGACATTCATACACATAAGAAGCTAACAGATCCCGGCCTGGTAGAAAGAACAAGTCCCACTGTGATTTGTTGTCACCACCGTCACTACTGCCTGGGTGTGCACTGAGTCCCTGGGGGCAGTAGGGGCTTTGCTACTGCCAATTCTGCCAGCGCTGCAAAAGTGGTTCATTACCATGCAGGAGGTGGAGAAAAGGACTCGGGAGCTAAGACCTGCAGGGCAGTGCAAGCAGAGTGGATAGGCAGCTCTTGTAAAGCCTGGCTCCACATGAGGACGGGGGAGAGGGGTCTGTGCTGCATCTTGAGGATCAGGAATGTGTGTGTATACATGCAGATTTTGTTTTATTATTATTATTATTTTGTCTTTTTGAGACAGGGTTTCTTTGTGTAGCCTTGGCTCTCCTGGAACTCACTCAGTAGACTGTACCTGCCTCTGCCTCCCAAGTGCAGAGTAAAGGCGAGTTTTAACACTGCCCCACCGAGTATTGTTGTTGTTATTATTATTATTATTTTACAGTGCTAGGAATCAAAACTTGGTCTTATGCATTCCGGGCAACCACTCTGCCATTGAAGTACATTTGTTTATTTTGTGTGTGGGGTTGGGCTCTCCCATGGAGGTCAGAGGACAACTTGTGGGAGTCAATTCCCTCCTTCTCCATAGAAGTTCTAAAGTCTGAACTTAGAGCATTAGGCTTGATGGCAAGAACATTACCCAAGCCATCTGGCCAGCCCTTTGAACTAATCTTAATTTTACTAGATAATACAGCACATGGTTCCTGAGTCATAGGCACTAAAAGGAATGTAATAAAGTTTCCTTTGATTCCTGCCTGCTGGGCAGGGAAACCCTTTTTCTAGAGGACATTATGTAACTGTTTAGCATGTGTGTCCCTGTCCAGTCCAGACCCTTCTCCCTCATCAGCAGCCTCACTGCCCTCCAGGAGCTCAAAGCGTACAATCCAAGGCTCAGCATCCCAAACCTGCATTTTCCCATGATCCTCGGGGGTCTGACTCCAGACACCAGTGCCAAGGAAACCCTTGCTCTCCATGTGTTTGTTCGTTTTTTTTTTCCTTAATAAAATTAAAAGGTGGCAGTGTGGGGCTGGAGAGTTGCTCCATTGGTAAAAGCACCTGCTGCTCTTGCAGATGACCTGCTTCACAGGCCCACATGGTGGCTCATAACTGCTCTAGTTCTAATTCCAGAGGATCCGACGAGACACACTCTTCTGACTTCTGTGGATACCAGACATGCACATGATGTACAGACATATATGCAGGCAAAACGTTCGTATGTGCAAAGTAATAAAACAGAGTAAATTGGAAACATAGAATAGCTGTGTGGTGTGTCCACAGCCCTGTACAATGCTCTTTTCATGAAGCCATGTTTTTCAGAGACCATCAGCACCCCAACCAGCCACCCTGCTTTTTGTGCCAGCCTGTGAAAGGACCCGTGTTTAAACAGAGTCTGATTAATGGAAAGTAGCTTCCAGGTTTCAGCTCTGACAAGCATGTCATGCCAAGTGGCCTTGGACCGACGTCATGTCCAACGTTTGCACTTTATCTAAAGGGCCAGTTCCTAGAAATGCCACTGGGTCGACAAGTAGGGAGCCCACATTTGGCTAAACCAAACCCGGACTCAGAACCCAGCCTTACCTTTTGGGTGACGTGATAAGTCTGTGGTAGGCTGATCGGCAGTGGCAGCCACACCTCTCAGCTGATAAAAGCGCTTTCCTGACCTCAGGTTCTCTTTGTCAGCTAGGCTGACTGTATTTGCTCTTGCAAGCTTGTTCCATCACTCAGGTGATGTTCACAGCCACTGGGCCAGGATGTTCTGAATGTTAGTTTCTGCCTTCCCTTGTTGCCCCATAATCGGTGGCTCTGTGAGTTCCGTTGCCTCTGTCCGCAGGCTTCTGTGTTGAGCACAGCTTGCTCCTTTTCCTTCCTGCTGGCCCTGATGTGAACTGCAGTGGACTATCCTCTGTGTAAGGTTTAGTAACCTATAGGGAAACGCTTGGTGAAGGCAAGCCTGAAGAAGGATGTTACCTGAACTGTGATCCCAATCGTACTTAAGTAGATGCATAAAATATGCATAAATTTGCATAAATAATAGAAGGAAGTGTATCAGTCAGTGTGTTAATGATTGGGAGGAAAGATAATGAGTAGTTTTAATCCCCTTTGATATGCTTTCCTTTCCTTTTCTTTTCTTTTTTTTTTTTTTAGTTTTTCGAGACAAGGTTTCTCTGTAGTTTTGGTGCCTGTCCTGGATCTCACTCTGTAGACCAGGCTGGCCTCGAACTCACAGAAATCCACCTGCCTCTGCCTCCTGAGTGCTGGGATTAAAGGCGTGCACCACCACCGCCCGGCGATATGCTTTTCTAGATTATCCAAATAATGTACAGTGAGCATAATTTTTCATATATATAAAAATATTATTATTATTATTAGTGTGCCTGTGTGTGTGTGTGCATGTGTGTCTCTGTCAGTGTGTGTGTGCTGTATTGGTGTGTGTTGGTGTGTATGTGTCTGTGTTGGTGTGTGTGTGTCTGTGTTGGTGTGTGTGTGTGTCTGTGTTGGTGTGTGTGTGTGTGTTTGTCTGTGTTGGTGTGTGTGTGTGTGTGTTTGTCTGTGTTGGTGTGTGTGTGTCTGTGTTGGTGTATGTGTGTGTGTCTGTGTCAGTGTGTGTGTGTGTGTGCCTCTGTTGGTGTGTATGTGTGTCTGTGTGTCTGTGTGTGTGTGTTTGGGCAAGTATGAGCCGTGGTGTAAGTATGGAGGTCAGAGGACAACTTTGAGGAGTCAGCTCTCTCTTTGCACTTTAAAAAAGAAAATATATTTTTTTTATGTGTACGAGTGCTTTGCCTCAATGTAAGGTCTGTGTACTCTGTGAGCAGGCTGTAGACTCCCTGGGACTGAAGTTACACACGGTCGTGAGTGGACATGTGGGTGCTGGGAACTGAACCCAGATCTTCCAGAAGAGCAGCCAGTGCTCTCAACCTCCGAGTAACCTCTCCAGCACCTTTCCACTTTTTTTTTTTCTTCTTTTAGGCGAAGTCTCTATAGTTTCTGTTGCTGTATTGTTTACACTAGACTAGCTGTCCTGTGAGCCTCTGGGCAGTTTTATTTGCCTCCCTTCTCACCATAGGAATGCTGGGGTTACAGATGTGCGCCACTGTATCCAAGTGTCCAGCTTTTTAATGTGTTCCAGGCTCAGATAATCAGGCTTGCAAATGCTTCACTGAGCCATTTCTACACACACACACACACACACACACACACACACACACACACACAACTTGGGAGCAGTCTTGTGTATCTTAAGCTGGCCTCCAATTTGCTTATGTAACTAAGGATGACTTTGAACTTCCGGTCCTCCTGCCTTTACTTCCCAAGTATAGTGCCTGGTTTAAGGGGTATGGGGGATTGGTTCCTAGGCCTTGTAGAAGTTAGGCTAGCATCAAGTGTCTTTCTAACTGCACTAAGTCCAGCCCCTGATTTCTTTTTTTTTGAGCTGAGGATCGAACCCAGGGCCTTGTGCTTGCTAGGCAAGCACTCTACCACTGAGCTAAATCCCCAACCCAGCCCCTGATTTCTTAACGTTTTTTTTTTTTTTTTTTTAAGATAGGATCTCATGTAGTCCACAGTGGCCTGAAACTCTTTATGTAGTTAAGGATGGCCTTGAACTCCTGGTCCTTCTGCCTCCACTAACCCTGTGCTAGGGTTACAGGTATATGCCAACACATCTGGTTTATTTGAACCCAGAGCATTGCACACAATAAGCAAGAACTCTACAAACTGAATTATATCCTTGGGCTTGCTTTCATTATTTATTTATTTATCTATCTATCTATCTATTTATTTATTTATTTATAGGCAGGATTTCTCTGTGTAGCCCTGGCTACCCTGGAACTCACTCTGTATAGACCAGGCTGGCCTGGAATTCAGAGACATGCCTGCCTTTGCCTCCTGAGTGCTGGGATTAAAGGTATGTGCACCACTGCCTGGCTCTTTTTTGTTTTTATTGTTCCATGTTTTCAACGGCAGAATAAAAAGCCTTTAAGCATGATGACTTAATGGCCTGTCTCTGGAAGGGGATATACAAACTCATCATGGTAGCTACTTGGGGACTGGAATTTCTTGTGGTTTGAATATTTTATTACCTATATGTAGTACCAACTCAGGAAAGGAAAGGAGAAGGACGGGGACACACATATACACACACACACACACACACACACACACACACACACACACAAATGCTTACTCAGCATTACCCAGGTCTCAGGCCCAACTGGTAGGGAAAGAATTGACCATGCAGAGCTCTGTCCTCGCATCTGAAGTGAGCAGGCACAATACCCTGGCAGGGTGCTCTCTCCTGTCTTCTCAGGTCCAAATCAAGGAAGAGACCCGGTTGGTGTCTATTATTGACCAGATTGACAAAGCTGTAGCTGTCATCCCCCGAGGTGCCCTCTTCAAGACTCCTTTTGGAGTCACCCACGTCAATCGGACCTTTGAAGGTGAGTTCTGTGGGTCCTCTCAGAGCAGGAGATGCTAGGGTTCTGTTGAACATGTCTGGGGGACCAGGGCATCTGCCCTCCTTGGAGGAGAGTGGCTGTGTCCCAGCGCCTGGGAGGATGGGTCTCCTGGTCTGCTGCTGTCAACAGTACCCTGACAGAAAGCAGCGTCATGAAGGAGGGGTACAGTCCATCTCAGCAGGAGCTTGAAACAGCTGCTCACATCGCGGTTAAAAGCAGAGAGAAATGAGCACATACGAGCACACCTGCTTGCTTGCTTAAGCTCGGCTAGCTTGCTGTATTCTTACGCAGTCCAGGGCTCCCTGCCTAGGGGGCAGTACTGCCACAGTGGGCTGAGTCTGTTCACATCAATTAACAAGGAAGATAATCCCCCAGACAAGCCCATTGGCCAACTTGATCTAGATCAGTGGTTCTCAACCTTCCTGATGCTGCGACCCTTTAATACAATCCTCATGTTGTGTGATCCCCAACAAAAAATTATTTTTGTTGCTACTTCGTGACTGTAATTTTGCTGTGAATCATAATGTAAATATCTGATATGTGACCTCTGTGAAAGGGTCATTTGACGGTCAACCCACAGGTTGAGAACCTCTTTTTTTTTTTTTTCCCCCGAGACAGGGTTTCTCTATGTAGCTTTGGTGCCTTTTCCTAGATCTCACTCTGTAGCCCAGGCTGGCCTCGAACCTCTGCCTCCCAAGTGCTGGAATTAAAGGCATGCACCACCACCACCACCACCTGGTGAGAACCACTTCTTTAGATAATTCTTCATTAAGACTTTCCCAGAGCTGGGTGGTGTTGGCACACACCTTTAATCCCAGCACTCTGAAGGCAGAGGCAGAGACAATTTTTACATTTTTTTTTTCTAGGACTAGAGACAAAAACATGTATTTTTTCTTAGTGACTACATACTTTGGCTCAGAGAAGACACAAAAACAGAAAATAAGAGGAACTCTTTGTGAGTTCAAAGCCAGCCAGAGCTACATAATAATACTTTGTCTCAAAAATATTTAAAAAAATGGGGGCTAGGGGCTGGAGAGATGGCTCAGAGGTTAAGAGCACCTACTGCTTTTCCAGAGGTCCTGAGTTCAATTCCCAGCAACCACATGGTAGCTCACAACCATCCTTAATGAGATCTGGTGCCCTCTTCTGGCCTGCAGGGATACATGCATGCAGACAGAACACTGTATACAGAATAAATAAATCTTTAAAAAAAAATCGTGTTATCTATATATATATATATGTAATTAATTAAAAAAAAACCACACTCTTTCTCCAGGTGATTCTAAGTTGTGCCAAGTTGGCAGTTAGAACTAGCCAGTACAGTTGAAATGGGTTCTCGGTCATTGGACCCTGAGATGTAGAAGTGTGTATGGTGACCTGGGTTTTCCTGGGTCAGAGTTACCTGCTTCTTGCCACTGGCCCTCCTTGCTCCTTTTTTTTTTTTTTTTGGTGGGGAGTGGTCAGGGTCAAGCATGGGCAGAGGGGATGAGTTCCATTTTCTGGCTTGGGTTATCTGTCTAGTGGGCAGAGGCCTGTGCAGCCATCCCCCTTGGTGGTGGCCATCCCCCTTGGTGGCAGCACCAGGAGAAAGGAGCCCGGGCTTTGGGTTAACTGTTCTCCTGCCCACCTCCTCCTCCTCCCAGGCCTGCCCTTGTCTGAGATCAGGAAGCTCAGCTCGTACTTCCACTTCAGGGAGGCTGTTGATCTGAAGAACAAGACCTTGCTTGAGAAGGCAGACTTGGACCCCTCTCTGGATTTCATGGACTCCCTGGAGTATGACATCCCCAAAGGTAAGAGGCCATTATCTTCAGGATGTGGGACTGGCCTTCAGGTCAGAGCAGTAGGCCAACCCCTCTCTACCTTTCCCCTTTCTTCAAGGCTGGGACTGAGAACCTGGGCGGGCATTGGTGGCTCACTGTGACCTCTTGAGAGTGGGGCTTCTCCAGAGTCTGGTCTGAGACATTCCACTTGTGTTATCCAGCGGGGAGGTAGGAAGTAAAGTGGCTCAGGGTCTTGAGTATTTGAGCAGATTTGTTGTTATTTCTAATGTACTTCTAAACTTTACTCCAACCAATTTTTAATGTGTCTTGGGTTTTTGTTTGGTTGGTTTTGGTTTTTTTTTGAGACAGGGTTTCCCTGTATAGCCTGGCTGTCCTGGAACTCTCTCTGTAAACCTCACTGGCGTCAAACAGAAATCCTCCTGCCTATGCCTTCTGAGTGCTGGGATCAAACGCATGCACCATCACACCCGGCCAGATAGTTTTTGTTGTTTGCAAGGAGCACACATGTCTGCTATCATTGTGTTTCCTAGGAGTATAATATAAAGCCAGCTGTGGTGGTACAGACATCTGGACTTCAATGCACAGCCCTATCTCAAATGTATCTGTATTTATATATCTGTCTCGATGTATATCTTCATCCATATATGTTCGTTATTAACTATAGTTACCATGTTTTACAACAGACCTTTTAAATTTATTTTTCCTATCTACCATCATTCTACTTCCTGTGTCCTTTGAAGACCTAACCCCATACTTTCTTTTAGCCAACCCACCTCTGGTAACAACCATTCTCCTCCTTCTCTTCTTCTTTGAGACAAGGTGTCATTATGTAGTAGGAGGATCAGAAGTTCATTGTAATCCTTGGCTACATAGTAAATTCTAGGCCAGCCAGAGCTACATGAAACCCTGATTTTATCTTATTATTTTTTCAAGATAGGGTTTCCTCTGTGTAGTTCTGGAACTCATTCTATAGACCAGGTTGCCCTCAAACTCACAGAAATCTGCCTACATCTGCCTCCTGAGTACTGAGATTAAAGGCATGTGCCACCACACTCAGCCAAAAACCACAATTAAAAAAAGTATTTCTAGTGGTTAAAAAAAAAAAAAAAAAAAAAAAAAAAGCCATAGAAATGATTTGAGGCAGGCCCAGGAGTTCCTGGGAAGCTTTGGTGGGAGAAGCAGTGGAGGCTTGAAGATAGGTCCGTGTGCACATCATACGCACATCTTATGCACATAATAAGGCAATGTGCACAGGAGGACAGAGAAGGGGCAAGAGAGCCCTCAGGTTGTCTCAGCACAGTGCCAGCGGCCGATGATGGCCCTGAGCAGCTGGATTCCGCCACGTGGGGGCACCAGAGCCAAGTCGCCTTGTGTGAGGGCTTAGAGCAAAGGGTAGGTGGCTTCTGGGACCAGCAGGAAAGTGAACAGGGCAGGATGGATCTCACTTATCGGACACAACTCTGGCTTCCTCCCAGACTCTCTCTAGCTGAATGAACTGCTGGGTGGCTCTCCTGCCTGGCAGATGGCAATAGTGATGCCCTGGGCTGCAGAGTGGGGAAAAGAATCCTTGGAGGATTCCCTGGAGCACCATGTCTGGCTAAAGGAGTGGGGCTTGTAGCTCCTTAGCTCTTTCTGCCTAGGGAGGAGAACTGTTTTCTGAGTCTGAAGCAAGCATTCAGGAAAGCCTGCCACCTCGGAGCAGGTGTGGTTGAAGTGGGCCTTGTCCTGGGGCCTCCTGCCCTCTGTGCCCAGAGACAGGCCTGGAGCTCACAGCTTCTCTCTGGACCAGCCTCGGGAGAGATAAGGGGAGGGATGTTGCCTGAGGCCAATATCTTGGCAATGAGCTGCCATGTAATGCCCTGGGATGGACATTTTTGGGGGGATAGATTTCTGACAGGCTCATCTTCCTGATGGGTGCAGGGCACTGGCTAGGACTTCTCTAACCTTGGCTTGCATAGGAAGGCAGGCGGGGCAGTGGGTCAGGCAGCCAGATTCCTCACTGGTATTCTGCCATTCAATACCCATTAACCTTCCACTCTGTCAGCGGAGCATGGAGCAGCTGCCAAGTCCTCTGGTGCCCTTGGAATGAGAAAGACAGCTCTCCTGTGTCAGGAAGGTTTGAGGAGAGTGACTGAGACGGGCTGGAAGGTGTCAGGAGCACAGAGGAGTGGGCAGAAGGGGCAGCAGGTGTCAGGGAGTGGAGGTGCAGAGCTGGCAGGAAGGGCGAAATACAGGTTGAAGTCCCAATAGTGAACACTCAGTGGCAATGCCCAGTTTGGACAGCAGGGGGCAGCAAGAGTCCTGTAGCCTGGACAGTGGCCTTTAAATACTGGGGTAGAGATGGTGATTAGGGTGGGACTCTACGGTACAGGGTGAGACAGGAAGTGTGAAGAGAATGGGTAACGTGGTAGCAGTCTTACAGGTGAGTGTGCAGATGGCTCTGCCTGCCTAAGTCTTTTATAAGCTTGGCTGACCAGGGGCCCTACTACCCACTGCTTACTTACATTGGTGGCTGACACCAGGGGCACCTTTTTCCTCTGTCCTCCAGCCTCTAGGAGGGTTGACTCTACATTGTGGTAAGGTGTGGTGGCTTCTCCCATCAGGAGCCCGTGGTCATTTTTTATTTCATTTTGTGTGTATGGGTATTTTGCTTGCATGTATGTACCACATGCATGCCCGGTGTCCATCGAAGCCAGAAGTGGGCACCGGATTCCTTAAAACTAGAGTTACAGATGGTTGTAAGCCATCATGTGAGTTCTGGGAATCGGACCCAGGTCCTCTGTAAGAGTAGCAGGGCTCTTAGCTGTTGAGCCACCTCTCCAGTCCTTCCTGGCCATTTCTTAGTGTGATGAAGTTTTTGAGGTTTAGGCCATCTGCTGCCCTGGGCAGCTTGATCGGAGGCTGGCCCTCACACTCCCTTATGTCACCCTTTCTTCCTGGGTAGCAGGAGAATGTAAAGGTCCGTCTACCTTAGCCTGGGGCTCCACCCTGGGGAGGTGGGTTAGCCCCCGGGATCAGGAAACCCAGGGGACTTCCTGCCAAGTGTACAGGGCTCGCTGCTGAGTTTGAGTGTCGATCCTCTTCCCAGCTTCAGAGCACAGGTGTTTTGGAGAGCCACCTGAAGGCAGGAAGCCAGGTCTGAGGAGACTTGGGAGTGAGCTGGGGCTGTGAATTGTCCCACCAGGCTACTTCCTACCTTCAAAGGGCAACTGTAGCTAGCTGGGCCTAGTTTTTCCATGTTTGCACTTGAGACAGTGGTGAAAGTGATAGTGAGTGCCTGGCTCCTCAGATACATGCTATGTGTCTGTCAACACATGCACACACATGAGAGACAGACAGACAGACAGACAGACAGAGAGATCTGGATGATGAGCTGAGCCAGAAAGGATGACAGGAATGTAGGCAAGGCAGCTTGACTGGCCCCTGGCATGCTGCAGCTCGGCTGGCACCCTTCGGCCTGCTTGGCCCTGTCCTCCTCAGTTTTCCTGTATCACTCACTGGGCCTGGGCCACTCACCCCAGCCTCTGTTCCCCATCTACTGGAAGCCAGAGGTGACCAGACATGCTGGTGTGAGGGGCCCCATGCCACCATGCTGTTGGCTATCTGGCTGCAGTGGGGGTGGGGTGGGCCCTGGGCTGTTTTCTCCAGGCTAGCCTAGCACTGGAGCAAGGGAAACTGCAGGCCAGCCTCCCTGGGTGGGCAGGGCAATCAGAGTCTGGTCCTGCTTATCTCAAGGAGGCTGTGGAGCTGTGGGCTCCAAGGGCAAGGAGGGACCTGGTCTCTGCGGATGCTCTGGGCCCTGGTAGGGTGACTAAGGCTAGAGAATAGTATACTCCTGGGCCTGTTGTCAAGGACCAGGCACAGTGGACCTGAACACTTCGTTGATAATCCTCTTCTCCCACCAAACACTGTTTTCTAGAGACTGTGACCAAGAAAGCCACCAAGGGTCTCAGGTCCCCAGAGGACAGCTGTTGGCCGGGTGCTGCTCCAGTCAGGGTCTGTTACACATGTTCTGATTCCTTCCTGACCATGGGGCAATGACAAACCATGGTGTAGCCTCCACCTCATTGTCCCATTCATGGCTGAGTCAGGACCCGGAGCAGCAGACCTCCATGCTTCCAGAAAGCTCTGGTTTTGACCAGGGCAGACAGCTAGCTACACAGGGGCCAGCTTTTTGGATGCAGGGTGGCCCCCAGAGGGTGGGGATTGAGTTGTGAGGCTGTTGGGTGTGGAGTGACCAGGGTGGGCCATGGTTGGAGGTAGGCTGCGGGAAGCTCAAGAGGCGGGAGCCAGCAACGGGGCTGAGTTGGCAGCTGATGAAGGCCCTAGAACAGCCCTTAGAGCATAAATGGTTGGTCCCACACCAAAACCTTTAAAAGTATTTGCCTTCCTGGCAGGGCCCTGAGCAGGGCTGTGGCTGGTCTGGGGGAGAGGCCTTGGTGCGCAGGGGAATAGAAACCCCAGATCTACATCCAGAGGCGATTTTCCCAGGCTCCTTCCTCCCACACAGTGGCTCCCTCCCTTGGAGCTGGATCAGGCCCTTCCAGCCAAGTCCTGGCTGCACAGCTCGGCCTGGTCTGCGCTGCTGTGTCTAGAGTAGCACAGGGCAGACTCAGCAGCCCATGTCCCCTCCCACCAAGCATGGCTCCACCTCCCAGCAGTTGGGAAGACACTGAGGAGGGAGGCCTGAAGTGGCCAGCTTCAGCTTGGGCTCCGGTCGTCCCATCCACCTCAGCACAGAGGCTCAAGGTCACGGTGATTTACTCTAGTGTAAGGGGAAGGAGCCACTCTGTCTGCCCCACCCCAAGCCCTAACTTGGAGGGTCCCTTCTCCATTATCTTCCCGGTCATGAGGAGCCACAAAATGGCCCTGAGCATGGCAGCTTTCACAGTGGCACCTCAGCCCAGGCAGCCCCGTCTGTCCCTCCAGGGTCTTGGAGCATCCAGATGGAGAGAGGCAACGCGCTGGTGGTGCTCCGCAGCCTGCTCTGGCCAGGCCTCACCTTCTACCATGCTCCCCGCACCAAGAACTATGGCTACATTTACGTGGGCACGGGTGAGAAGAACATGGACCTGCCCTTCATGCTGTAGGAGGGCGGTCTGGATGTCTATGTGGAGTCCAAACACTGTTTTCACAAAGCTCACCTCTGGCCTCTTCGTCTTTGTCCCCATCTAGTGACATGGCTCTGAAAGGTCCACTGAGCCAGGAAACCTAATTCTCAACCAAAAGGCAGAGACCAGGGATGTGCTAATGAAGGAGACACCAAGTATCTCCACCAGGTGGAAATGGGTGGGGAGGGAGGGTCAGGGGCCTGCTCAAATTCTGGGACTCAACTGAAAGCCACTTGTGGGCTAGGTCCCCAACTAGATAAGAGTGTGAGCCTGTCGTGTGGCTCACGGACCCACTCCAGTCAGACAGGGCCCACTCAGAGATGAGCACTTCCAAGCAGTGACCACACAGGGAAGCCTGGAGCCCACTTTATTACATTTCTTTGGGTCAGACTCCTGCCCAAGCCAAACAGAAGACCACAGGGCAGGAGATCCAGCTCCTGCCTGCCCTGCTCCTAACACTGTGGCCGGGGAGATCCAGGGAACAGAAGTTAGTCCCGAAGTCCCCATGCTGTGTGCGGAGGGCAGTGGGTTCTTCTGGTGGGGGTGGGGGGGGCAAGCGTATCATCTGGAAGGTTCTAGTCAGATCTTCAACAGCACGGCTCCCACTAATGAAACAGCTTCCAAGGCCTTTTGGAGTAGCAGACATTATCTTTCAGGAGTGGTGACCCCACGGCCATACCCACCTTGTCCCAACGGTGGCCTTTTTTGTAGATGGGCTTGACAGAGCTGGGAGCCCAGCGAGTCAGGTAGCTGTAGAGGGAACACAAGAAGGTTGGCATGCAGGACAGTAAGGCACTGTCCCGGGGGCCAGGCCGTAGTGGCTGCATCATCTTGTCCACCAGTTTTCCTCTCGAAGGGCAAAGAATTTTCCTGGGAGAAACCGCTCTTCTGGAAACGGATGGATGAACTCTTGCTGTTACAAGTGTGTGGTCAGGGTCAGGCAGCCCAGGCCGTTCCCTTGACCTTTCTAAGATGCCAGTGTCATCCGCACTCAGGGAGAAGGCCGGGAAAGAGGGCACTTGGACAGCAGCTCTCCAGCCTGACCCAGGGAAGGATAAAGGTGGGGGAACCCGGCACTCTTCCCACTGGGCTGCTTTATCCACTCTCGCCTCCAGGAAACTCCTCAGGGGACCGCACTGGTGCAGGACCCTGCCCCTCACCCAACCCGATGGGAAGCAAGGGCTAAACACAGTGGGTGCAGTCCAGCAGGTTCCTGTAAGTGGGAGAGGAAAAGATGGCGGCCACCCATGGTCCTCTGGCCTCCTTTGGGGATAGCCTGAGCCCAGATTGTTCCTGGAAAAGTGGCTGACAGCACTGAGACCGGGGTTTGCTCTCTTCATAATGAAACCTGGCTCCTGACCAGAAAGGCCCATCCTTTACCCTCAAAGTTCAGCCACAAAGGCCAGGGGTCCTCCCGTGTTCTATAAGGTTGAGGCCTGCTCTGGCCGCCTCCAGAGACCCTCAAGTAAAAGCTTCTTAATTTAAAAACTAGTATTCCTGGCAGAAATTAAAATCTATTTTTTGGCTGAAATCTTTGGCTGAAAAAAGGGTTGCTGACTCACGCATGCCTTTCCTCCACACTCCTCTGGACCTTGGTCTTTGGCTGATAGCCTTATGTGGAGGGGAAGCTCCCGGAGGTCCAGCCCTGGTGTGTGCAGGGCTCAGGAGGTGGAAGACAAGGTGTCCCCAGTTGGCTGGGATACTGCTGTCTCTATAGTCAGTGGTTCTAGGACAACAGGTTGGTCCAACAAAGGCTCCCTCACCACCAGCTGGCCCTTATATTGGCTTTTCCAAGTCCTGAGAGGGTGGGGAAGGGGGCCTGGGTACAGACCCATGAAACAGGGTGTTCACCAGGACTCAAGGACTTCAGAAGACCCCAGCTATCCAGACTCTCAAGAGCTGCCCTCCTCAGCTGTCCTTCAGCTAGCTTGGGGCCTGACGCCTGTGCCATATGGAGCAGCCAGCTGACAGGTAGGCTGGCTGGCATCCAGTCAGCCCTCTGTGAACCCCTCAGCTCTAGTTAGAACTCAGGTTTCCTAAATCATTCCCCTTCTACCTCTTCTGGGCAAGGAGGACTGGCCTGTATCCCCATGCACAGAAGAGCAGGGAAGGGGAGACCATCCCCTCTGCTGGTGAAGACACTGTTGCACCCGGGTGCTGAGGACACAAGGGAGTGAGCAGGGCCTAAGCCCCTGAGTGCAGACCAGGGAGCCTTGGGTGCAATCTCAGCATCCCTTGTACAGGGATCAGCACCTCCGGAGCCGGGACTTCCCTCCCCCAGGGATGGCCTTTTGCAACTCAAGAGCCCCCACACATCATCAATCCTGTGTCACGCTAAAGGACACCGGATGTAAGGGAGGGAGCCTGGCCTAGCTTCAAAGGCCCGAGGGCAGGATGGATTGTGTCCTCAGGCTTGTTGCTGTCTCTGAAGAGCCAGGGTGGGGGTGGGCTCAACCCCCAAACAGACCAGAGCATGCCCTGCTCCTTGGGGCTGCTGGCAGAGAGCCCAGTCCAGCTCTGCTTAGCATTAGGAATGGGGAGGCAAGGCACAAAGAAGCAAGCCTAGTTACCCACCTCACACCCTCCACCTAGCAACCTGGCCTTCCAGCATGCACCTGGGATATGGTAGGATCTCTGCAAAGACCTGTGGGGGCTTTGGAGTCTGGCTCTGCCTCAGTCACCCTGCAGAGTATGCTGTTCTCACTATCAGGAGAGGTAGTCTGACACACTGGAGGAGGGAGGAGCCACTGGGGGGCCTGAGAACTGCACACTCTTCTCTCAGCAAGGGGGTACTACAGATCTAATTGCCTGTGAGGGTGACGTCATGGAGAGGGAGCCTGCAACAGGAGAGCCGTCTGAATGTTAGGCGAGACTCTGCTCTCACTCCAGAGGGCCTGCCTACCCTGCTGCTGCTGGAGGGCTGCCTTGCGTCTCTTCCTCCTAAGACCCCAGGAGAGCTCAGGACGCCAAGAAGTGAAGGCCGTTAAGCGTAGGACTCCAGGGAGCAGTGGTGGTGATGGAGCCTCTGTGCAGGCTGCCTTGATGCAACGCTGTGTACAGTGGTCCTATCTCAGACAGCCCCCACGGTGAAGGCTTGCTCTGCCCTGTAATACCCCAGTGCTGGAGAGAGCTGGGATACAGCAAGTCTGTAGCAGTGCCCCAACATCCCCACAGCAATGTGGTGTGATGTCATCAACAGGGACGAACATATTCTAATGCCCAACTGTGTCAAGGCCCTCTAGGACAGAAAAGAGATGTGGGCCAGGGAGGTGGGTGGCAGATAGCACACAGTACAGCCACGGTAGGAAAGATGGACTTGGGCCAGCTGGGAATGGAGCTCTCCTGGGCTGTGTGACAGCCATGGGCCAAGTGCTCTGGGATGCAGTGAGATCCACGGGCCTTGAGTACTTGGGTCAATTGTGCCCATGTCTCCTTACCGGTTGAGCTTGGGTTTATTCTTTGGTAATGTCCCTTCTGGAAGCCGTGGCCTGTGATCTGGGAACAGACCTGAGTGGAAGAACATATAGTCAGTCTGTCTCCACAGTTCTGAAAGGGCCAGGGGTAAAGACCATGGCAGTGGGGAGCAGGGGGACACGGGTGGGGGTGGGGGCAGACAATATCCTGCTTATCGACTCTCTCCAGCTGTGACAGCTGGCTGGGGTGCGGAGCCTGCAGTCCTGCCACCCCTTAGCCCTGTGGACTCTGACCTGCTCGGTGAGCCATCTTTACACACTCCTCGATCTTTCGGTGTTCTTCCTTGCACAAGCCTGTGACACTCCGGGGCAGCATGCCTCCATGAGGCCGGATGAACTGACTGAGCAGCAGCACATCCTAGTGAAAAGCAAAAATTGGAATACAGGTCAGCTGGGTTTCCTTGTATGCTGGGAACCAGACTGTAGGCTCTACAGGGGTCCCAGCAGGACAACTCATTAGGACTTTTCTATTTCTCATTGCCAAAAGGGCCCCCAAAAGCTCCCCAAAACTTTCTGACACATTAGGTGAGACCAGAAGTGCTCTAGGAAGCATTTTACCATCAGTCTTTCTTAGTAGTAAAATGTTTGGTAGTCTGCCAGGGAGTTGCGGTGCACATCTTTAATCCCAGCACTTGGGAGGCAGAGGCAGGTGGATCTTTGAGTTCGAGGCCAGCCTGGTCTATAGAACGAGTACTAGAATAGCCAGAGAAACCTTACATAGAGAAACCCTGTCTCAAAAACAAAACAAAACAAAAACACAAACAAAAAATAAAAAACAACAACAACCAAGCAACCAAAAAAAAAAAAAAAAAATGTATCCAGTGGTTACTGGTCCTTCCCATCTGCTGGGATAGGACATGTAAAGCATTTCCATGAGAGGCAATGCCTGTTCCACCTCAGCCGCAGACCCGGTGGCCCAGGTCAAGTTCACACAGACAGCTGCTCCGCCTGCTGTTCTGCTCAGGTGCTAGGCAGGCACCAAGCTGAAAGGAAGGCACCGGACTGTGAAGTTCAGTCCATATTTCATAACCCCAGATGGGAATGGGTCCTTGGGCCTTCTGTCGCACACCTAACAAGCTATGTGGGATTAAGTCTAGCAAAAAGGACAAACTGGTAGGGAATCCTCTCCCCCACAATAAATGGCTCAAGGGTTAAGTAACACTTGTCCCTACCAGGCCCAATGCCAGCCTTTGTCCGCTCACTAAACTGCTACCTTGCTGTGTGACTGCAAATTCTGTTTTAGTCACTGGACAGCTCCTGGGCACCCCAGGCCCCAAACTCCCAGCTCAGCACTCTACAGAAGCAGGTAACAGATTTGGACTAATCCATAGGTAAGATGCTGGCTTGTATCCTCAGCACCCTTCACTGCAGGCTGCCAAGCAAGGGACAGCAACACACAGCTTGGGCCAACAGTGCTCCACATGGAAAGAGGAAAAAGGAAAAACAACTTTAGCCTTTACCTTGGAGAGGATTAGATTTCTTCTCCTGGAAAAACAGCCAAATCAATTTCCTGGAAATGGCCAGCAGAACACTGCCCTGAGTGCATGGGCAGGTGTGGGGTTTGCCTCCCTCTCTGCAGCTGGAATTACGAGCATGCCTGTCTATTCACTGACATCCACGAGACAGGAAGCTCTGGACTCAGCCTTCTGCTGTATTCTTGAGCACTTATTTTCAGAGGACCCAGGGCAGGCTGAGAGCCCTGCCCTGCCCCCATGCCTGGGGGTGGACTAAAGCCAAGGTTCCCAGCCCAGGAGATTAGTTGGGTCACTCTGTTCAGATCTTCCTGCACTTATCATCTGACCAGGATCTCTTAGCCAACCTGTGCCTCAGAGGGGAACTGGGACAACATACAGGTCAAACTGGCCTAGAGCCCGAATTGCCTGAAACCCCCAGAGTGCTCCTGTCACAGTGAGCGCTCTGAAGAACAAGTGTGGTAGCCAGGCTGGGTCCTGTCTTCTCTGCAGGGTAGTAGGTAGCACATGGGCTCTGCCTGGCTTCTCGGATCTGGATCCTGGCTGATACTTAGTGTGGGAGGATTGCGGCGGCAAGATTATTAACTTCTCCATGCCCAAGATTCCCTTACTGCAAAGCAAGGATAAAGTCCCTACTTCATGGGGTTAGTTAGAAATCTAAGGGCCAGTAAGATGGTTCCACCAGTAAAGGTATTTGCTATGCCTGACTATCTGAGATTGAGCCCCAGGATCCACATGCAGGAAGGAGAAAGCTGACCTCCATGTGTATGCTGTGGTATCTGCTCCTTCACATATACACACATTGCTCAAAAAAGAAGAAGAAAAAAAAGACTAAGTGATGCCAGGCAGTGGTGGTGGCGGCGGCGCACACCTTTAATCCCAGCATTCAGGAGGCAGAAGTAAGAGGATCTCAAGGCCATCCTGGTCTACAGAGTGAGTTCCAGGACAGCCAGGGCTACACAGAGAAACCCTGTCTTGAAAAACCAAACAAACAAACAAAGTGAGTTAAAAAAAAAAGCCTGTGACTGCTCAGGACACGGCCTCCTGGAGCAGGCCCCATTCATGCCGACTGCTGCTGGCTATGTTCATGATTGTCTCCTTTCCCAGAAACAGCTGCTCTGGGAAAGGTACAGCAACTGGGTGGTCTGGAGCTGCACTGTGGAGACTACGATGTGTCTGCAGATCCCACTGTGAACCACCTCATCACCTAGGGGAGAGCCAAATCCAGACCTGATTCCAGCCTGTGAGAACTACCCCTGCCCTTCTGTACCAGGCCATGAACTCAGTGGCTTCCTGCTCCACAGTCTGTACGAACTTTAAAAATGCCCAAGCTGAGTGGGTCTGTTTGAGGCTGAGTTGTAGGAGCAATGATTTACCTTAAAAAAAAAAAAAAATTGATGTGCATAAGTGGTTTGCCTGCATGTATGTATATGTACTGCATGCTTGCTCAGTATCCTTGGAGTTATGGGTGGTTGTGAACTACCATGTAGGTGCTAGGAGCTGAACTAAGGTCCGATGTAAGAACAGCAACTGCTCTTAACTGCTGAGCTGTCGCTCCAGTCCCATACTATTTTTTTCTTTAAATTCTTGTTTTTTGAGATTATTTTATGCATATAGGTATTTTGGCTGCATGTATGCACATAAACCATGTGCATGCAGTGCCTGTGAAGGCCAGAAGAGGGTGTTGGATCCTCTAGAACTTGAACAGCTTTTACCCACCATATGGGTGCTGGGAGCTGAACCCCTCTAGAAGAGCAGCCAGTGCTCTTAACCACTGAGCTTTTTCTCCGACCCTCAGCCCAGTCTGCTCAAAGCTCCTTAGCATTTACCACACAGTCAGGGTTGACAGGCACTGGACAAGGCTCCATTGTCTTTGGTGGCCATGTGAAATGCAGCTGTCAGCACATGAGGAGGACAGTGCTCCAGGTGAGAGGACTCTGGCCCCAGTGGACACAGGGTGGTGGTCTCAGCACTCACACTCACCTCGTAGTTATACCTGTGCTTCAGATTCCAACGGCAGATGGGGCACTGGCCTGAGGGGTTAGGGGGGTCTGGAGTTGCCTTGGGAGTTTCTGTGATTCGGCCTTCAATCTAAGGGGGAGGGAAAAAAAAGCCAGTGTGAGAGCCTGGGTCAGGCATGCAGGTCTTTAACTCTGACCATACCCTGCAGGAACGCTAGCCAAAGCTTACTTTTGGGGATCTCACGCCAGCAACTCACAGGTCTGCTTGTATAAAGGAGATTTTCTATAGCTGCTATGTGCTGGGCATTGGCCACAGGCACGTAGTTTGGCAACCAGACCAGTGCTGCTGCATCCTGTAATCCCAACAGTGGGTGGCAGAGGCAGGATAACCAGAATTCTGTTCAAGGCTAGCCTGGGCTATGCAGTATTAAGTTCTAGGCCAGCAGGGGTTATATGGTAAGACTCTTGCCTCAAAAACTAGACAAACAGCAATGATGACATTAGACAAACATACAAACTGGTAACTAGAGTAGTAGTTCTCAACCTTCCTAACACTGCGACCCTTTAATACAGTTCTTCATGTTGTGGTGACCCCCAACCATAAAATGATTTTCGTGGTTACTTCATAACTAATTTTGCTACTGCTATGAATTGTAATGTAAATATGCATTTCCCATGGTCTTTGGGGATTGTGACCCACAGTTTGAGAACTGCTGAACTAGAGGGGTTTGCCATATTGACTCGGCAAACCACAATAAAGTTCCTGAACCCTAGGCTTCCTCCCTGACTCTGGAAAAGGTGACATGTGCGCATGTTAAAAGTTCCAAATGGGGCTGGAGAGATGGCCCAGCAGCTAAGAGTACTGTCTGCTCTTGCAGAGGACTGGGCTTTGGTTTCCAGGGAAATCTGATGCCCTCTCCTGGCTTCCAAGGGTACCTGCATGCATATGCACACATTCAGACAACTAGACACACACATGTAAAGAAGTTCCAAATGGCATAGAGATGTGCTATTCACAGCTTCCACCCATTCTATATGTTATCTGCAGACAGCACTCTTTCCAGCTTTATAGAATAGAGCTGTATACATTATCTGCAGACAGCACTCTTTCCAGCTTTATAGAACAGAGCCGTATCTATGCTAACAGGTTCCAACAAGAGGGGGTGTTTTCTCCCATCTGGCCATGTCTGGGGCAGAGGTATGGTGGGCATCTAGCAAGGATGCACAGGGAGCCCTCACAACGAAGAGCTCCAGGCAGTGCAGCTGAGAAACCCTGGGACTAGCCAGACAAGCGGGTGTCTGCTGCTCCTCTGCAAACACACAGAAAACATGGGCAGATGAACACAATACACACCCTCCTCTAAAATAAACCAGGGTCCCACGAGGTAGACTTAGCTGGCTTGGACAGTGTTCTAGAGACCAGGCTGCCTCACGTTTGCAGGGAACCTCTTGCCTTGCTGCCTGAGTTCTGGGATTACAGCTTGCTTTCCTTCTATCATTTTGAGTAACACCTTTCAAATACCCTGCAGAGGCCATGTGTGACATGACCTTCCCATCATGGCTGTACCCTGTGACCCAGCCTTGGAATGGATATGTGTACTAAAGCAATGACCTTGGAGTCAGCTCCAATTGCAGAGGGAGCTTAGCAGGCCTCACTGAGGCTGAGCCTAAGAGCATGGCTGGGTTGGATTTGAGAGGCACAGGAACAAAAGCAACCCCGACGCCTGCACTGGGAAAGGCTAGAAGTTCTGCTCAGTTATGTCAGGCTCCATTACCCACCCCCACTTCTACCATGGCAACCCCAAACACGTCAGAGAGAAGCTGAGGGCCAGGGAAAACCTGCAGGTGCATGGGAGGCCTCCAGGGCCCCAGGAGAGAACCAACATTCATTGGCTCACTGTCATTTGGCTGGTTCTTTGCTAAGAATGGTTCACACGTACCAGTTCATCTAACTCCCACAACTTAGTGCGGCAGGCGTCAGATCTGATTTTGGAGAACATACGCCCACAGTCAGTCACAGCAGCACCCGACAGAGCTGCAGTGTCTCCATGTTCCCTCTATAAACAGCAGATCCACGCCTCACATGAAAAACCCTCTTTACACTTAAAAGTCAGCTGTGACAGCATCATCAGCTGGGAAGCAAGCCTGTGATTCTGAATATCTAACACATTAGCTTCTCTTAGAGATGCTGCTATTGGTGGTGAACTAGCTGGTTCTGAAGTCTGAAGCGGCAGATGACAGCGAGGCATGCTCTGCCGGTCTTCAAGGGAAGTGGAAACAGCCAACAGAAAAATAATGGGCACTCTGATAAGCTAGAAAAAAGGCTGGACCCAGGACAACAGCGGCATTAACAGGAGATGCAGTGGGTGGGGGACTCTCTTCAGCACTGAGCACTCTGTACCCAGAAAAGCGGAAGCAAGATGCCACTTCAAAAGTATGATGTCAGGCTGGGTGTGGTGTATGCCTTCTAGCACTCGGGAGGCAGAGGCAGGCAGATCTCTGTGAGTTTGACGGCCAGCCTGGTCTATAAAGGGAGTTTCAGGTCAGCCAGGGCTACACAGAGAAACCTTGTCTCAAAAAAAAAACAAACAAAAAACAAAAAACAAAACCAAGGGGCTAGGGAGATGCCTCAGAAGAGCACTGGTTGCTCTCCCAACATGGCGCCTCACAACCATCTGTAATGGGATCTGAAGCTCGCTCTGGCATGTATGTAGACAAAGCACTCATACCTAAAAAATACATAAATAAATAAAATTTAAAACAAAAACAAAAAAGTTTGATGTCACCCTTTTCTCCAGCACAGGGTTTATAGGGTGAATGCTTTTTATCATTTGAGACAGGGTCTCGTGTAGCCCAGGCTTGCCTTTAGCTGAGGATGGCCTTGAACTCCTGATTCTTCAAGTACTGGGATTACAGATATGCACAATCATGCCCAGATTGTTTTAGGTTTTAACCAGAAAACTGGAGAGATGCCCAAAGGGGATGGAGTACCCTAAAAAAAGTTAAGAATTAGGTAGAAGCTAACCAGTGGAAAGGACAAGGCGGTATTCTGGGAGAAGAATGATTGGATTTCTCCTGGGGATAAGACTGTCTTGGGGAGGCCTATGCTTGGCTGACTGCCAAAGAGGTTAAGCCCCTGGTTGACATGGAAGTTCCTGAGCCTTCTGGGAGCTCTTCGAGGTGGCTGAGAATTCCTTGGAGGCACAGAAGACCATGTGAAAACAAGGTTGTCTTTTAAGGATTATGGGATAATCTAGGCCCCATGACTAACTCCCCAAGGGAGGCAAGATGGGCCCAGTGAGGGGAAGGGGGGCATGGGTGGAAGAAATCGTTCCAGTTTTCTTACCAAGAGACAAGCCAGGGTGCCAGCTAGTGTGGTTAGGGCCTAGGGACTATCATCTCTTAATGCATCACTTAAGTGTACACTTTACAGACAGAAAGTAAGGATTAGATGTCCAGGCCCTGGCTCTGAGACAACTAACTCTGGTTCTGTAGGTCTGCAAGGCTGCCTTAGTTTCCCCTTTGGGAAACTGATTTATCATCTGCCAGAGAACATATTAGCAAAGGCCTCTGGGACTTTGTCATACAAAAGGTCACTTTAATCAAGTAACAGATACCTCAGTAGAGGCACAGTGACTGTTCTTGATTAACCACACTCCAGCACACAGCCCAAAGAATAGCAGACTTGAGGATTTATGGTCTCAGAGGGAGCAGATCCCGGAGCCAGGAGTCCAGATAGGGCCTCCTCTCTCTCCCTCCCTCCGAGGAGCAGCGGGCGGCTCCAAGCGTTGAGGAGGTCGTGAGTGGCCAGCGCCACGGCGACAATACTCACTGTAGTCGTCTTCCCCTCTCGGATCTCCACCACTAGAGATAAAGGGAGAAATCAGGTCAGCCAGTTAATAAGGAACAGGGAGTTTCAAATAACAGCTCAAGTTCTACCGAGGCAGAGGAGAGGAGCCTTCAGTCTGCACTCTCTCACGGCCCCTGCCTGGGACAGAAAGCGGTCAAGGGTCACCCCCGAAGGCCAAGTCTGTATGCCCTTGAGGCTGGCTGTGGGCTAGCCAGAGGTGCTCAGGCTGCAGCATCTCTCTGGGATGAAGGGGCTCCATGCTGGATTTTTGCCATTTGAAGCTGAGACACATCTTGATTCTGTTCAGAGGAACTGGCAAACTGAATAGCTGTGGCAGGAAAACTGCTATGTGTGTGAGGCCAGCCTGGGCTACAATACAAAGTAAGACTCTCTTTCAAAGACTTTAAGCAAAGAGGGACCAGATCCTGTCTATGTGGCAAAAATAACCAAAAGCTTTTGGAGCAGCAGGCCTAAAGGGATCAGAGGTACCCTTACACATGTCCCTTCACAGACTGACTCAGACCACAGTGGTTTCTGACTGCCAAGGGTTTGTAATCTAAAACACAGCACTGTCTGTGTTCTGGTGGTGGCTTTTCAATGAGACAAATCCAATCCCCAAACGTATCCTGAGAATCCTGTGTCAAGGCTGCATGGAACTGGCCGTGAGGGAAAGTCTCTGCTCCATCCTCTTCATGCCCCTGAAGGCTTATGTTCGGTGATCACACTGGGGAAAGGGACGGAAGCGGTAGCATCAGGAGCCTGAAGACATCAGGTTCAGCAGGGCTTTAGGGAACACTGTTAGTCTACACTGAGGACAGCCCAGGACGCTTGAGATGGACAGGAGAGAAGTGGAGGCAAGCCCATGAGCTGCACACATCTGTCAGGCTACACACATTTCCCATCTCACCTAACCAGGACACTGAATAACAAGGCCAATGGTAACTGAAGCTGCTGCCAGCTCACACACAGCAACTGGTCTTGGAGAGCCTCCCATGCTCCTGATTCGTTTAGAGAGAGTCGCAGCTGCTAGCAAGGAACTGGTACCCAGCAAATGCTCAGTAATGCTATGTTTAAGGAGTGAGATGATCATCAGTGTCTCCTGTGCTACAATAAGGAGCTTGAGCCCACAGAGTCTGCAAACTGTCTCTCCAGATACCAAAAGCCCATTGAAACAGTTTGGCTACCACACAGTTTAGTTTTACTTAGCTCTGGCTAACACAAAAAGTAATGTAGATTAGAAAAGCACCTAAGGTCCCTGACTTTGAGAATTCAGTGGGAGCTAAAGATCTCTCCCTAAGAGAAATATCTACCTGCAAACACACAATTGGTCATGGGTTTCAGGAGGCTCACAGTCAGCTGTAGGGTATGTGTTAGAGACCTGGCTATTCCTCAGAGGTTGAAGGGGGTGTACTTGTGTTTCTTTTCTTTCTTTCTTCTTCTTCTTTTTTTTTTTTTGTGTGTACCATATTTTCTAAAATAAACATATACTGCTTTTGCAAAAACATAATATAAACAATAAAAAGGGAAGGGCCTTAGGAAAAAAGGCAAAGCTAACCCAACCAGAGCCCATGTCAGCATCTGTGACCACTGAGCTCTGTGACCGACACCTAATTGAACACAGGCTGCCTGGAATGATTCCTCACTTGTTTTCTGGACAAACCATTCATAAAGAATCATTACTCCAAAACAACCAAGCTGAGAGTCCTCTCTGTCCAACTCCAGACATACACAGTGAGGCAATGACCAGAAACACCCAGAGGCTTTCTTCAGAGAACACTGCAGCCACTAATCAGAGCAAGCTAGGTTCCTCGTGGAGAAGAAACTGCGTCACCTCACACACGGTTCTACTTGTCCAGAACGGAGACCAACCCATGAACGGGATGTGGGTGAGACTCAACCTGGTTGTCAGCCTAGAAACCAGCACAGCTGCAGAGGGAGGGTCACCATGATGTCCACTGCAGAATGGCCCACACAGGGGGACCAAGGAGAGCAGGAGGGAAGATCTCTAGCCCAGGAGACCCCAGCTACCCTAGAAATTCTGCTACTACACAAAACAAATTGGGGGAGGGCCAGAGGGTAGCCAAGTGGGGGCAGCAACAGGTGGGGGGGGTCAGTTTCTGAGAAGTTGCAGGAAACAAAAGCAGAGACACATTCTCTACCACAGAGTCAGTACCAGGACAATGGCCTGAAACACAAAGAGCATAAACATGTGGTTTCCTTCTTGGTCCAGGCTCTTGGGCCCTAACCATGAGGTAAACAAGTCTAACAAAACACACATCACTCTCGGCAAAGCCCCAAACCCTGAAGTCATCCCACTGGCCCCTGGAAAAGAGATCAAAGCCCATGGCAAGCCCCACTGTTCACAAGCTCTCCCACAGCAATCTCGAGCCAGTGTCTTTCTAGAAGCTGGTGGGTAAAACAATAGGCAGATGCTTATCTAAGAGAGACAATCTGTCAAACCAGAGGAATGACCCAAGGAACTCACAGGAGACACAGACTGATCAGTGTAGGGGAAGAAGGTCTGCTGCGGCCCGGAGAGTCCCTCAGCAGATTTAAGCCTTTGGAAAGAGGAGATAGGAATCAAAAGTAGTATTGACTTTCAGTGTGCATAGAAAAACATGGCAAACCCAAACAAAACCTGAGCTCCATTTGTCTCAGGCCCCCTCTCCATTCAAGAGAAGAGGTGGGTAAGAAGAGCTGGACAAAGGTTCAGGCACCAACAGAAAACTTACTTAGGAAAAAAAACAACAACCACCCCTGCATCCTGAGATAGGTCAGCATAAAGAAAGCCACCAGACATGACATCGCTTTCTAAGAGCTAAGACTGCAACCTCTCAAGACAGGTACCCTCACACATGGAATGGTCTTCTCAAGTGGGGCAGCATGCGCACTGAGAATCAGGAAGGGGGTAGCAGCCCCGCTCTCCCTCCTGGGCAGAGCAACAGCAGAAGAGGAAGGCACAGTCTCTGCAAGTATGGGAACTTCACTGTAATAAAGCCCATGTCTCATAAAGAGGACCTCTGAGTACTTCAGGAAATACTCCTAGGACAGAGTCCAAGATAACTGAATTATAACAGCCTGGAGCAAGCAGCCATGTGATGAAACTGTAATGGGCGCAGAAGCCCTGGTGGACACATGAACCCAGGCAGACACGCACTGGAGCTGACAGACTCAGCCGTTTAGTAAAGGAGGCGGTGAGGGGAGGTGGAGGCTGCAGGGCTGCAGGGCACTGCAGCAGTGAGCAGCCCGAAGCCAAGGCCTCTCAGAGCCCTGCAAACTAAGATAAGGCAGAGTATGAGGGATGACCGGAAGATAGCCTTCTGCCCCAGCAGGCACGGCCGAGTACTTGTGCTTCCGGTCACTGCCCGCGTCTCAGGCACCATCGCCTTCAGTTCACGGTTTACTGTTCAAGGTTCCGGGTCTCCAGCTGCCTCCTGGTTCTCTTCCCTGGAATTCCGGATGGAATGTCCCGCTGTCCTGGGCTTCAGAGCTCACTGGTGCTTACCAACTTTCTCCACTAGCAGGGCACTAAATCTTGAAAAATCCCAGCTTCCTCTCAAAGCTCTCTGCCACAGAATTGCTCAAGTATCAGACAGCCTCTCTTAGCTTCCTGAAAGAGACAAATTCCCTCTGGCCTTGTAGCATTTCAATACGTTCTGCCTCAAGGTCATGGCTGTTAATTCACGTGCTCAGAGGCTTCTCGTCACGAAGGCATCTCCTTCACAAGGGTGGTCAGGCAGGAAGTTTCTGACACAATCCTTGCTAAATCTGAAAGTGTCATTGATGAAATCACTGGATGTTCTCTGGCAAGTTAACTGGTAAGAGCTTTCAGGAAGGGAGAGGACAAGAGAGGGGACCTGCCATGGAGTGCCAGGGCTGTGACACTGGAGACAGAAGAGACTGCCTCTGCTTTCAACTCTATGACTTACCGGCTGATGTCAGGTCAGCTACTGAATCTTTAGAACTGGATTCCCCCAGCCATTGAAATATCTGCCTTTAGGGAAGACTGGGAGACGTTTTATGGAAAATGTAGCATATTCCTGGAAGAAAGCACTTAGACCCCCTTGCCTCTGCTTGTGCCCCTCCCCCCCAAACTTTAGACCAGGCTGTCTCAGCATCAGCACTACTGACATTTTGGGCTAGCTGGGTCTTTGTTGAGGAGCTGCCATGTGTGTTGTAGGACATTTAAAGGTATTCTGAGCCACTCACCAGAAGCTGGTACCAGTCAAGACAACCAAAAAGGTTTCCAGACATTACCAAGGTTTTAGGGGTGGGAGAAAGGGAACGGATGACCACACTGAGGAAATAAAGGCTTAGACTGAAAGTTTATAGCAATGACACTGGTGCTCGATCCTCAGGAGTCCCTTGTCTTCTTGATTCCAGGCCTCATGAATTCTTGCTACAGTTATGTAGCTTTATCTTTGAAAAGCAATATGCTTGAATATTTTCAGCAAGAGAATCAGCTTGTTTGCCACAACTTTAAATTTTACATGTACAATGATATTTGCGCATCAAGTATACTAGCTAGACCAATGAAAATCAGCTGTAAATGCTGTACCAAAAGGCAGAATATCACAGGTTCACTTAAAGGTTTAGAGATGGGTGATTCCAAAGAATATAAAACACGACAGGCCTTTCACATAGAAGCACATTAATTCAATTTAATATTTAGCCTAGACAGCAGGCTGTCTAAACAGTGGCAAACAGACAGGAGAGTTTCCAACCAAGTATTTGTAGAAAGGACCAAACATTGATTATTTAATTCATCATGCACAGATTCTCCAGTTGAAAACAGTTCTCGCTAGGTGTGGTGGTACATGACTGTAATGCTAGTCCTTGGAAGGCAGAGGCAGGGAGACTGCCAGATGTTCAAGGCCAGCATGGTCTACCTAGAAAGTTAAAGGCCACCCAAGGCTAATTAGCAAAACTTTGTCAGAAACAAGTTTCTTATGTGAAATCTCAAATATTTCTGTTTTAAAACTAATCATACAAGAAACTACCTATCAAAAAAAAAATCATACAAGACACCCTCTTGATTTCTTTTTATCTTTTCAAAGATAAAACTATACAACTGTAGTGTAAAAAAACAAACAAACAAAAAACCACACACACAGTAAAGAACTGTATGGTGGCACACGCCTCCAAGTCCACAGTCAGGAGACAGAGGCAGGTGGATTTCCATGAGTTTAAGGGCAGCCTGCTCCACACCAAGTTCCAGGTCAGCTAAGGCAATACAGTGAGACTCTGTCTCAAAAAAAAAGTTGGTTTTTTTTTGTTTTGTTTTTTTGTTTCTTGTTTTTTCTGAGACAGAGGGTTTCTCTGTGTAGCTCTGGCTGTCCAGGAACTCTCTCTGTAGACCAAGCTGACCTTGAACTCAGAGATCTGCCTGCTTCTGCCTCCCAAGTGCTGGGATTAAGGTTTGTGATACCACCACCAGGCCCTTATCTGCCACTCTTAATGAAATTACTGTTTGAAACTAAAGAGACCTCTTCTAAGTTGTATATAACGGTTTATGCCTGTTAATCACATAACTGTGGAGGCTGAGACCTCTTCTTTCATTCTGTGGCTCTTTTGTTTATTTATTTTTCTTTTCCCTCCAACAAACTGAATACTCTTTCCCGTTGGTTATTTGTCAACTTTGACTGATATTCACTGGTTGGCCAACACTGTGCAAGAATTTTAAAAACAAGCCCCTTATTCCGTCATTTCTCTAGCACATCACTCATCCATTCCTGCTTCCCACAGAACACTGCAGACTATGTCCCTTTAGGAGCCTGCTCAAGAAGCATCTTCTTTATGTGAATTTCCAACTGCCTTTGTTATTTCTGGCAACAGAATCTCCCTGTACTTTCTCACGCAGATGGACGACTTTCATTGATTGGGGGATGGAGACATATCTCATCAGAATCCAAGCTTCACAGAGAGGCTGTGCTTTCTCCTTCTACAACCCTTTCGCAGCTTGGCTCACAGCATTTGGCCTTCAGTAACCTTTCAGTTGGTGCTAGAATCGGGTTACCTTTCTAGATTTAATATTAGTGAAATGCAGAACTAACATTAACCACTTGCTTCTTAGTTGTTCGGCTGCCTTTGCACCTTGGCTGCCTCTCAGATGAGTAGCCTAGACCAAAACAAACAAACAAACAAACAGAGCCACCACCTAATCACATTTTCAGAAGAGAGAATGAAAAGAGACGCTTTGGGGCATGCTTTAATCAAGGTGAGGGCGATTCGGAAAATACGAGAGAATTAGCATTCAGCCCTTTCTAGCTTTTCTGAACTCTGAGATACTTGTCTTCGATCTCTAAATGACTTTCTCTCAATCCTCCTTAACTTCCGGAAGACACTAAGAACGGGAAGTGAAGCAGCAGCGCCAGGGTCTGAAAGGCCTTTTAGCAGAGCAGAGCGGCAGCTAGGGAGGGGACTCCTGAGCAGGCCCGGGAAAGCGTGCCCCAGAAGCCTGGGCCATCCCAGGAAGGGAAAGCCTTGTTTACTCCGAGAGGCTGGAAAAGAGTCATAATCAAATTCTGACTCGTTACTCTAAATAACTGTCCAGCAGGCCAGGCTGTCCAGGGGCTGGAGAGAGAGGGAAACAGTTTTTTCCAGAACTGTGTTCCCTTCTAGCTCCCTCTCTCCCCAGCCCTTCCCTCCCTTTCTGATTTCCCATCTTGGCCCTTCTCTTTTCCCACGGGAGCTCCCTGGGCCTGTGGGGCAGAGATGGCCTTCCTCTGTCCATCCCAGCAAGTGACCACGGGTAAGACACCCAGGAGTCCTGGTTCCAGAAGCTGCTCTGCTGTGGACCCAGAATTCAGCACCCACTTCCCAACCCAAGAGCAAGTTCAACCTCCCCGTTACTAGAAACCAGGCCACTTATGACCAGAAGTCTGTCTAGAACTTTCCAGGTTATTGGTGTTTGGACAGGGTCTCCTGTACCCAATGCCAGCCTCTTCATTACACTGCAGGGGATGGCCTTGAACTTCTGTTTCCTGCCTCCACGTTCCTAAGTGCTGGGAGGACAAGCATGTGCCACTGTGCCTGTTTTTGTTCTGTGTTGCTTTTAATCTGGTGCTAGGGATTGAACCCATGGTTTTGTGCAAGCTAGGCAAGCATGCGACCAGCTAAATGACATCCCTAGCTCACTTTCTGGGTCTTTTTAGGCAAAGTCATTTTTCCTCTGTGGAATTGAGAGTGGGTGCCATCTCAGAAAGAGGCACCTCTCTGCTTGCCCTCTCCTGTTACCCAGGCTGCTGTGAGAAGGTGTCCTTCTACCAGGGGTCCTCAGCTGTCAGAGAGTTAGAAGCCTCAGGCAGATGGCATACACAGACCTTCAGTGATGAAGCAGCAGAGAGGTGTTCAACATATCCCTGTGCCCAAATCTCCTTGGAGATCCAGGATCCCACACGGCCTGGAAGCAGTGAGTCAAATGTCCCCACTAAGCGTCATCCTGTCTACCTCTACGCAAACCCATGTACAGTTTCTCAGAAGTCAGTTGGACTCCAAGGGGGACAAGAAGTAACCACCTTCTCCTTCATCCTGGCCAGCTGTTTTCCAATGCCCCAAGAGGAGTGAGCAAGAGGCAGGGTTCGCTTCCTTCCCTGGGTTCCCATATCCATGGCTATCATCAGCTCTTAGTAGTGAGTACCTCAGACAATCTTCCTGGAGTCAAGCCTGTGGTGGTGATGGTGCACGCCTTTAATCCCAGCACTCAAAGAAGCAGAGGCAAGTGGATCTCTGAGTTCCAGGCTAGCCTGATCTACAGAGCGCCAGGACAGTCTGGGCCACACAGAGAAAACTTGTCTTGAAAAACAAAAACCCAAAATCTTCCTGGGGTCACAGCAAAGGGGAAAGGTGGCATCCTTCCAAATACAGACTTATGACAGCTTTCTCAGCCTTCTCTCTCTCTCTCTCTCTCTCTCTCTCTCTCTCTCTCTCTCTCTCTCTCTCGTACACACACACACACACACACACACACACACACACACACCCACACACCACATTCCAGACAAAACCTGGTTTTATTTATTGTTAATGCCCTTGGAAGCTGGGGAGATGGCTCATCAGAGCCCTTGCTGACTGGAGTTCAGCTCCCAACACCCACAGGGTGCCTAACAACTGCCTGTAACTAGTTGCAGGGATCCCACACCCTCTTCTGGCCCCAAAGGGCACTGCATACACATAGTATACAGATACTCATGAAGCTTCACACATATACATACAAATAAAAACAAATTTAAAAATATTAATACCTTGACCTTTACTAAATTGCTGTGAATCTGTCAGAGTCGTGGCCTCGTCCATTTCCACATACAAGAAGGACAGCCCTGAAGCAGGGTTGTGTCTGGCCCTGGCCTGTGGTCTTTTACAGCTCCACACTACCTGCACCCACTCCCCTGCCACTCCCCACCAAGATCCATCTCCCTAGGGTTACAGAGGCCTCTGCAGTAACTTCAGGAGCAGGGTGAGGAGGGCAGGGCTCCCCAGATCCTAGTCCATCCTCTCTCTGTCCATCTGTCCTCTCTGTCCCCACACAGTGAGGAAAGCACAGAAGAAGTACATCATACTTTGGTTCACTGATGACAGAACCATAAAATTAGAGACAACCGGTACCCAGCATTGTTCTCTGAAGATGAGGTCACAGGATCTATGGTGTGTCAAGGTGAAGCCCCAGGTCCCACGGTCAGAGGCAGAGTTATGATGGAGAAGTATGGAGAGCTTATCTTGCCTCAGCAGCACAACTCCCCAGGCTTCCTCAACAGTCTCCTTCTCCCTCTTGCCAGCACTCTGTGCCTTCTGTCTCCTGTCAGGCCTTCAAAGAGCCTGAGGCAAACCATCCCAAACAGCAGCCTTCGCCAGCAGGCTTCTGACATGGCCTCGGCGGCTCCTGACCTCTACCCCTGGGCAGCTCCAAGCTTTCTGATGAGACCCACAGTACCCTTCTGCCCCAAGCAAGCTGGGAAATTATGAGAGGGCATGATGACCCCCTTGAGGTCAGACCAGGCCTCTCACAGAACCTCACTTGGAGGGCTCACCCACGTCCACCCTACCAGGCAGCTCCCCAGATGGCGTTTCTTGTGGGACAGAAACTGTGGTGCTGCAAGGTAAACGGACATGCCTAGACTGGTCCAGCTGGTCAGGGGCGACCCCAGAGCTCTCAGATCTGCCAGTTCTGTGTGCTTGTCCAATACAAAGTCAGCCCCTGCGGGTCTGGAAGCTAAGCATCACTGTCTAACTCCTGCAAGTGGGATATGCTCATCCTGTCACCCCAGATTACAAAGACATGAAGCTGTAGTACAATCTGGCTAGAACCAGATGGGGCTCTTTACAGCCGAGGAACAGGCCCAGAGGACATGCAGACCTGGCTTTCCTTGCCAGTTGATTAGGTCAGCTCTTTTCTTTGGCTTTTCTGTATTTTCCCTTGTGCATACAAGGGGCAGAATCTCCCTAGTGAGCCACACTGTCCTGATTCAGAAAAAATGCAGTAA
The DNA here is from genome assembly GCF_903995425.1 of Onychomys torridus. Classification (NCBI taxonomy): domain Eukaryota; kingdom Metazoa; phylum Chordata; class Mammalia; order Rodentia; family Cricetidae; genus Onychomys; species Onychomys torridus. Next base: position 8,112,196 of record NC_050460.1, read on the forward strand.
TTCTAAAATGCTGTCAAAGGCTAGAACCTTTTTCCTTATACAAGAACTACATAGGGTATGGGGATGGAGAGATGGCTCCGTCATTTAGAGCTCTTACTTGTTGCTCTTCCAGAGGATCCAGGTTCTATTCCCAGCACCCACAACGTGGCTCACAATCATCGGTAACTCCAGTTTCAGAAGATCCAATCCACTCTTCTGACCAGACATGTATATACATGCAAGCAAAATATTCATATACATAAGATAACATAAATCAAAAATAAATTAAATAACTCTTGAAAGAACTGCATGAGTTAGGGCAAAGGTGCCTCAGGGGCTGGAGAGAGGCCCAGCATGTAAGAGCTCTCTAGAGTAGCCGGGTTCAGTTCCCAGCACGCATGTCAGGCGGCTCACAGCCACCTGTACCTCCAGCTCCAGGGCATCCGAAGCCTCTTCTGACACCACACATGCACATATATCCTCACAAATCTTTTTCAAAGAGCATTTGGACAATAAGAGAGAAGAGTTTGGTGAGTCGCCAGCCCGAAAGGGATGTGGCCTTTTCAGAAAGAGCATCCAGAGGTCTGCAGAAGTGCCCAGAACAGACTTGTTTAGACTTCAAGGGAACTGAGCTGAGCTGTCCTCACTGTCCCCAACCACAGGATAAACTTCTCACTTGGCTTCGATTCTGGCCCTTCTTGAGAGAGTACCCAAAGGCCACTACAGACCTCCTTCGCTTGGGCAGGCAGTTCTGCTTAGGGCTTCTTCCTCCAGCCTGACTTTCCCCAAAGGGTTAGGGATGTTTGAGTGTCCCTGTGATGGCTAATCTTCATTGTCAATTCAACCAGATCTAAAATCACCTCGGAGACACATCCCTGGGCGTGTCTGTGAGGGCATTTCTAGAGAAATTTTAACTGAGATGACCACACACTGGAGGTGAGGGCCCTGTCCCTTGGGCTGGGGTTCTGAACTGAAGAGAACTAAGTACAGGCATTCAGCTTGCTCTCTGCTTCCTGACTGTGGATGCTGCCGTGTGACCAGCCACCATCCACTTCTGCATCACCGTCACAGCTGTACCTGCTCCCATGCCTTCCCACTGTGATGGACAGCAAGCACTCTGAAGTATGGA